>NC_054704.1:90135868-90378368 GCF_016097555.1 Gigantopelta aegis | reverse complement strand
ATCGTGCGTAAACGTATGCGACATTAAACTGATTGTAAGTTGAAATGTTTGTGTGTGCGTGTTTGTGTTTGTATATATATATATATATATATATATATATGTATGTGTGTGTATGTCTGTGTATGTCTGTGTGTGTACGTATGTATGTATAAGTATCTGTATATGTGTTTGTAAATGTATCTGTGTGTGTATGTCTGTGTATGTATGTATGTATAAGTATCTGTATATGTGTTTGTAAATGTATCTGTGTGTGTATGTCTGTGTATGTATGTATGTATGTATAAGTATCTGTATATGTGTTTGTAAATGTATCTGTGTGTGTATGTCTGTGTATGTATGTCTGTGTATGTATGTCTGTGTGTGTATGTCTGTGTATGTATGTATGTATAAGTATCTGTATATGTGTTTGTAAATGTATCTGTGTGTGTATGTCTGTGTATGTATGTATGTATGTATAAGTATCTGTATATGTGTTTGTAAATGTATCTGTGTGTGTATGTCTGTGTATGTATGTATGTGTATGTATGTCTGTGTGTGTATGTCTGTGTATGTATGTATGTATAAGTATCTGTATATGTGTTTGTAAATGTATCTGTGTGTGTATGTCTGTGTATGTATGTATGTATGTATAAGTATCTGTATATGTGTTTGTAAATGTATCTGTGT
Source organism: Gigantopelta aegis (assembly GCF_016097555.1). NCBI lineage: Eukaryota > Metazoa > Mollusca > Gastropoda > Neomphalida > Peltospiridae > Gigantopelta > Gigantopelta aegis. The sequence continues at coordinate 90,377,702 of NC_054704.1, read as the reverse complement.
GTGTATGTCTGTGTATGTATGTCTGTGTATGTATGTCTGTGTGTGTATGTCTGTGTATGTATGTATGTATAAGTATCTGTATATGTGTTTGTAAATGTATCTGTGTGTGTATGTCTGTGTATGTATGTATGTATAAGTATCTGTATATGTGTTTGTAAATGTATCTGTGTGTGTATGTCTGTGTATGTATGTATGTATAAGTATCTGTATATGTGTTTGTAAATGTATCTGTGTGTGTATGTCTGTGTATGTATGTATGTATACATACATACCAGAGATCGGGCGATTACTTGACAAAAGCAATCGATTATGATTACTTTAGAATGTCACGATTACGATTACGATTACAAGATAATTGAAAGTAATCGATTACGATTGCGAATACATTGTCTAGCAATCATGATTACAATCATGATTACATTCCCACAAATCTACACAAATAATGAAATGATGTTACCACCATGAAGTGATGCATTTTATTTTACAACCATACCGATTTCATTCATTGAAAGACATAATGGATAATTTTGGATTATTTATTAAATTATTTCAAACATTTATAAACGTATGTATACTGCAGGGAGGGAATCAGTTTCCAAAACCGGATTTATTATTCTTAATTTTGGATTATTGACGAAAAGATACCCATAACCATAGGTATAATTATTGTATCAATGCATAACATATATATTTTGTTATATTATTGAAATAAGCCATAATTAGTAATTGCAAATTGTCTGATCACTATTACTTTTTTTATTGTTTGTAGAACGTATACCATTTAATACCATCCACAAATTAAAATATATACATATTTTTTTTTTTTTAAATCTATAAATGAAGAAATAAAGAACGAAAGAAAAGAACAAACAAGTAAATAAATAATTAAATTGATATCTGCATACATATACATGTGCACAAGTTGCTCATTGCATTTAATTGTTGACATTCTAAAAATGACTATTATTAATGAATCGATTTGCAGTCATGCTTGCTTTGTGCCATATTATAAGGATCCAAATGTATCGCTGAAAATGACAAGTATCTTGGTCTGGGTGTGTTTATTTTGGCATCATTAGATGCGCCACGTTTCGTAGAACATCTATTAAAATCAGCTTTCGGGAATTTTTATCAGACGTATTAATATTTTAAGCTATTTTAAAGGAAAATAAACCAAGGTTTCTCGGGATAGACTTCTTTCAACTGGATGTTTGCTTAATTAGTTATGTTATTTGTGGTTGTGTCTGCGACAGGGTGATTATGACTGCCCATGGAGTCAAGCTTGATACGACTGGCTGGCTTCCCCGTCTGCAGTCGTACCCACTAACAAAAGAACAGAAAGTTTGCCACGGTACCATTGGTGGACTTTCACACCTGTGACAAAACGATATATTGTCAAGCGTTTCTTAGTTGAATTCAGACCCGTGATAATGCTGTATATATGTAAATGTACATATATATATATATATATATATATATATATATATATATATATATATATATATATATATACAGTCAAACCTGCCTTCGCGGCCACCTCCATATGGCGGCCACCTGTCCATGGCGGCCACCCTGAGGTCCCCCCAATGAATTTTACTATATATTTTACCTCTATATGGCAACCACCTGCACCACGCGGCCAGCGGCCACACTTTTGTCATAAAAAAAGCGAAAATGAACCTGCTATCGCGGCCACAATTGTTTTTTAGTGCAAGTTATAAAGAAATGTCGGCAATCGTAAAAAAAAACGTAAGATGTTTTTGTTGATATAACCAATTGGCTTGATAAACAGCGGTCCTTTAAAGGTCGTCGGTCGCTTAGCTGTGTTCGTTAATTAACAAGTGTTTTTAATCTGGATTAACGGTGCGATGTACTAGTCATCGGCGGTGGTCATTAAACGCAAGATACGTGACTTCTTTAGCAAGTGAACATTAAAGGATAATCAGTGACTTTAATGCGCAGAACAGTGCTCCATTATTCTGTTTGTTAAATATTCTCTTTTTCACTTAATAAAATTTCATATCGATGATAATTTTTTGTCTTGTTTTTCATTACGTTTTTGCACATGTATATGCCTCCTTAATAGTTCTATTGCAACATACGTGTATTTTTTTTTTAAATTCGGACTTATATATGACCTGCATACGGCGGCCACCTCTCTATGGCGGCCACTTTTGTCATGTCCCACGAGTGGCCGCCATAGACAGGTTCGACTGTATATATATATATATATATATATATATATATATATATATATATATATATATATATATATATATATGTATGTATATATATGTGTGTGTGTGTGTGTGTGTGTGTGTGTGTGTGTGTGTGTGTGTGTGTGTATAATATACGTATTCAAACATGATGTACCCACGTGTGTGTTCCACGTGCCCTACGTACATACCTGTTCGCTAACCAATCGTCATGAATCATCAGTCAACAACATTATATTCATATACTATTAGGTATGAGGGGCGGGACGTAGCCCAATGATATTTAACGCTCGTCTGGTGCGTGGTCGGTCTAGGATCGATCCCCGTCGGTGGTGGCTATTTCTCGTTCGAGCCAGTGTACCATGACTGAGGCCAGTGTACAAAGGCCGTGGTATGTGGTATCATATCTGTGGAACTGGGCATATAAAAGATTCTTTGCTACTAATGGGAAATGTACCGGGTTTCCTCTCTGAGACAATATATATCAAAATTACCAAATGTTTGAAAATCCTGTACCCGATGATTAATAATTTTATGTGCAATAGTGGTGTCGTTAAACAGAACAAACTATTTTTTGTTTTGTTAGGTATGACTTTACCAGACAAACAAAGGCGTAAAAGAGATATTCAAGTTGACATTAAAGGTACTCTAAAGGTCGTTATTAGCGGTCTAGTTATGCATGGAAATTGCTGATATTTTCTACCAGGAACCTCGCCTTTAATCTGTTCATCCCATAATAACGGCCATGCATGTTCTATTAGCTACCAAGATTGTTACATCTGCAATAAATGTGGCCAATGTCTCATTTTGGTTTGGCTGCAACTTACGTCAAGAACGCAACATAGACACTGTATTTAAACCCGATACGGAATTAGTTCTGGTTAATTTAAAAGTTTGTCTAGCCGCTGACTTTAGAAAAAGGAATAATTGCTCAATAGATGTTAAGGATCAGCATTAATTTGATATGATCCCCTCACCCACAACTTAGGAATCTGCTAGACAAAATTACTCTTACGAAGTGCTATCAGTTTTTCTTTTCTTTCTTTTTTTTTTGGCTGAAATTTAAAATAAAGGTATTAGATTTTTTGCTAAAAGTTTAACCTTTCAATTGTGTTGATGGTTAATGGCGCATCAAGACAGTACCTCTCGATCAATTTGAAATGCAGGAAATTGAAAATTTTACGGATCCATTTAGAAAAGTCACTTCACCGTGCGTCCTCCGAATGATAGGCCTACTGATATCGTTATATATGTCTGTCTAAAATATCAGACCTGCATTTTGTGTATAGAATAGAGCATAATAGATGTTTAGCGACACCCCAACACGAAAAACAGTTCTATTTGATGAAAAAAGTGAAAAGGTTTTTAAAAGTTAGCGTTTTTGACACATGCAAGATTTGAAAACTTGATATGATCCTTCAGATACCAGTCCACTATTTGTTTGGGGGTCGGGGGGTGGGACTGAGTAGTTAATAGTCTAAAACTTCTTAAACGGTTAAGAAGAGAATTTTCTTTAAATTTTTATAAAAAAAATCCTGAGTTTTTTGTTTTGTTTTACGACTATACTAGATGATATTGATTTATTAATTATCGGTTATTAGATGTCAAATAATTGTTAATTTTGACATATACTAGCAGCACCATCCCAAACAGGATAAAACATACCACGGCCTTTGATATACCAGTCGTGGTACACTGGCTGGAACGAGAAATATCCCAATGGGCCCATCGACGGGGATCGATCCCAAACCGACCGCGCATCAAGCGAGCGCTTTACCACTGAGCTACGTCCCGCTATATATCAAGTCCGCGGTCTTACACACCATTGCATCTAGTCCTCTGATAAATGATTTTTTTTCCCCAACGCTGATCATAACAATCGTCAAGTTATTCTGTTTCATATTAATTCGGGTTGAATGGGCAGACTTTAGAAAGCCTGTTTATGTCGCGTGTAACTACGTACCTTTACAATGCTTAAACACCTGCGTTTAAGAAAACAGGTTTCGTAAATTAGACCCTATTATTTATGACTCGTCTGTTTAGCCATTGTATGTAGCTCACCGACAGAGCACTCGCCTGAAGTTCGATACGTCATAGGGCAGATCTCCCTCCGTGGATTAGGAATTTTTCCTGTCCCAACCATTGCTCCACAACTGGTATATCAAAGGTCATAAAAGATCCCTTACTGTTTAACAATAGGAGTAGCTTATGTTGCAGTGGCAGGTTTATCTTTCTTGAGAAAGTATCAAAATAAACATGTTTAAACATAGTCTATCGAATTTACAGGCTGTTTTAGATCTATATGTCAACACTTAAACACCTATGTTTAAGCAAAACGTGCTTCCAACATTCAGCCCAGTGTATTGTCTATCATACAGTGCAAGTTTCGCTTTTCTGAGCTAATCTTGTGAGTGGCAGTCCTCCTCCAGCAGAGTTGAACCATCCTGTTACCGATCTCCTAGGAGTGTCAGTTCTCTTAAGGACAAGCACCTGATAGTGGATCTCCTAGGAGAGTGGCAGTTCTCTTAAGGACAAGCACCTGATAGTGGATCAATAAGCAATCACAACTTTGCCTCACATCCTTTGGACTCTGCCTTGTGCAGAGATATAATTTTGATATTGGAATACCATTCTATTGTTCAGGTTTATGAATTGTTAAACTTTTATTTTCATTTTCCTTCATATTTGGCCATAGACACCCAAGCTAGCTGAACCGACAAATAATATAATTTAACCAATAACAAAAGCCCATGGTGTATTTACTATATTTATTTCAAATATTATGAACTTATTTTGAATCAACATTTCAGAGCAGATAAAACAAATATAGATGTACAGTATTTTAATACTTCCCATTCCCCACTCCATCCTTATAACATTAAAATATAGTAAACAATTATATTCTGCCATATAAACAATTAAAGTAGTTCGCCATTTTGATAACTCTAAGTTCGCCCTGAGACCAATAGGTGTAAAATTAGATCTGATTTGGATCTGAATATGGATTAATTCTGTCAATCACAACTGATTATTAAAGTACAGGGCTTACGCGCACAAATGATGTAATGAAAAAAACCCCAGTATTTGCTGAAACGTGTCCATTATTAAAATGCATATCTAATACTAATTAGTACACATTCTCAAATGATGATTATGCAGCTAAGTTTAAATTACGATAAAATAAATGGTCCATGTCAGCATAACATAAATGTATTGATTTTACACCAAAAATACATTTTAAAGACAAAATATATCACAGAAAACATTTTATTATATACAATATCTGACACCACTGTTACCATGAGACGAATATAAATATTAACAGATATTATGAAAACAATATACAACGGTGAGGTTTCATCCACAAAGAACTGGTAAATATATACTGATGGGCAGAAGAAAGGATGAGGACAACCAGAGTAGAAATGATTTTATATCAGACATGTCATCAATACCACACAATGTATGACATTAACTATAAAATGCATAATAACCACATTGCCTGCGAATGACCACTCCCCATTCTATTTTGAATCTGCAGGCTTACAGAAGAACAAACAACACAAGCATGTCTTTAGGAAACAGAATCTTATTATGAAGGTAGTGTTATGGTGGGTAGCAATATTTGTGGAATCTAGAAGATGGACAGTTGTCACTGAGGTCATCTTACAGGCATTAGATATCAAGCTCTTGCATCATCAAGACCTTCAAACACAAGCCAGGCCCATTTCTGCATGGATACACAGGATAGTTCAGAGGTTTAATTCACCAATCTCTTGCAAAATTGAGGTCCTGCAGTCCAGTGCAAAAACGGTCTGCAGGGATGTGATGTTACAATAGAACAGAATAGAATAGATGTTTAACGACACCCCAGCACAAAAAAATACACCAGCTATTGGGTGTTATACTATGGTAAATAGAATAGAATAGATGTTTAATGACGCCCCAGCAAGAAAAATACATCAGCTATTGGATGTCAAACTATGTGATGTTACAAGAGCTTGATGGATGGATAACATATTAACGTGCCTATATCCAATTAAGGTTCAATCAAATCTCTCCCAGGAACACTCTCTGACTACGCCAGTGACTGGGTCTTGGACATAAGAGGGGAAGGTGGGCAGAACTGGAAACGGGTAGAATTTTGGAATTGCAATTACTTGGTAGTGAAAAAGATAATATAATTTTTATTTTTTCAGAGAGCTCTAAAGCTTTGTGAATTAGGTCCAAGAACATTCGGCAAACTGACATCATCAATGTTTGACGGTGGTCCAGGTTGATCTCTACACATATTCCATACTGAACACGGTTGTAATCAGCTCGTCAGTATGTCCGACAAACCGACAAAAAAATCTTCCAGGTTTAAAAATTAACAGCTCGCCCAGGTTTGTTTTGTTTTGTTTAACACCACCACTAGAACACACTGATTTATTAATCATTGGCTATTGGATGTCAAACATTTGGTAATTTTGACATATAGTCTTAGTAGTGAGGGACCTTTATATGCACCATACATGCACATAGTACGGCCTTTGGTATACCAGTCATGGCTGGAATGAGAAATAGCCCAATGGGTCCACCGATGGGGATTGATCCTAGATTGACCACGTATGTGGCGACACCTTCACCACTTGGCTACGTCCCGCCCCTAACTGGCCCAACATGCATTACAGAAATTGTCATGTCATATGTACATGTTGTACTGCTATATTAAGTGATACCATGTCAATATTTTGTGGTTTCATTAAATGTTATACAAAAACATTGCTATTCTTTTTTAATCTATATTTTGTAAGTATGTTTTCTTTTGCCCATCAGTATGTACATGTACATGTATGCCATAATACAAGATTTATGTAATTTTATACATATTTAATGATCACTCAAATGTATTACATTAAAACAAACACGTAGTATTTTTTTAATGAAAATACTCTTTAGAGCAGAAAGATTAGATGTATTCCAATAATAAATTGGAGATGTTCTCACGATGAGGAATGACAGAAAAAACACCACAAAATAATTTCATTAAACTGTCAAAAGGTAGGAGCATTCGTCAACAATGATATAACCATAGACAGAGTAATGAGTAATTTTCTAAAGTGAATCACCATTTAAAATATGTATAAATTTTACTAGTTCATGGGATGGAACACAAGAGAAGTGTGTAACAAACCCTGGCACATTCTTTTTTACTCTTATGTACGAGATTCACATAATAAACGTTAAATATGCAATATTCTGATGATTCTAATATATAACAGTGTAAGGATTCTAAGATTATGGACGGACATAGTTCTGCAATGACTTTATGCATTGCCTTTTCAGACCATTGATAAAACTATGCTGGAGAAAATAGATTCTCTACGTATGAAATCTGTTGATGTGGTATTTCAAATTGTTTTTGGATTGGCTTGAAGTAAGTAGCAGCAGATATGGATTCTTATCACAGTGTCTTCTGTCTCATGGGAAAGTGTCTCCTCCTCCAAACTGAGTCGTGTCGTAGTCTTGTTCCTGGGATTAAATCAATAAAAATTAGTTACCATTCTTACAACTCAATATTTCAACCCGCAAACATGGACACCAAGTACATGTATGGTTGACCAACAAACCTGAAAGACATCTGGATAAAGTTTAAGTAGTGTGAAACTAGAGTGATGTTGAAATGGGGAAGTACCCTCGTAGAGTTTTTCTCCATAGCCTTTTTTTTTCAGACGTACGTGCATTTTTAGAATTATAAAAAAAATGCATTTTGTGGCATTACAAACACCAAGATGTATGGAAATTGATAATTTAAACAATAAACTGCAAGTGATGTCTAATTTCAATTATCAAAAACAGCACTTAATAGTGAAAAATATGTTGTGGTGTTTAAAAACTAGGTTCTGTCACTTATCAAAATTATCACAACTAGAGCTGCATATTTTAAAAGGTCCTGAGTGTGTTGCAACTACGGAAATATTTCTGACCAACAGAGACATCTTAATAACTAAAATTACATATTAATTAAATACATTATCTTGTTGGAAATAGCAGTTCTATATTCATGTTTTTGATTGTACTAATGTTTGTAATAGCTCAAATGTTGCTTTAGTCCTAAAAAAACAACAATTCCCTTCATGTCTGCAAAGCCTATAAAAGTCTGATGTCTGTGAATATGAGCTACAGTTCGGCAAACTAAGTCAAAATTACTCAAATAGCTCTAATTCTTTTCAATGAACCGTTCCAAATTATGCACCAAATTACCTCAGTTAAACTGTGTAATCTTTTGTAATCTTTTGTATTCATCGTATGGACATTGAAAATTGAATAGCACCACAAGTGCCCGTGCCCACTACCAACCCTGGTCGAGCTGCTGGTGCTCTCATGCACTTGCCAGCATGGGCAGTCCCTACTCCCACCCACCCCAAACCCTTTTCCTGTCCTGGTCTAAGGAACTGGCATGGGTCGACACTTGCGTTCATGACAGCCATGCGCTACAACAGCTTTCTATGAATGTGCACATTTAGCCTTATGACCTGACCTGATCTAATAGCACCTTGAGGCATCACCACCACAAAGTATCACTCAATTGGTTGATGTGGGGTAACGTGATGAAATACAGTAGTTTAACATTTTCCACAATATAAAAACCTGGCATGGTGTTACCTGATTGAGTTTCTTGAATTCCACCACTTGAGCGAAGATGTACTCCAGGATGTGTTTGGCATCACGGGAGTCCTGTGGGAGTTTGCTGGTCACCGCCAAGATGTCGCCGCACTCTCTCACATAGTACTCCAGGTCCTCGTCCGTACCTACAACACACATCACAAATACAACGTCAGTTCAATACAGGGCTTCAAATTAATTTTGCGGAATGAGAAGTAATTTTTTTGTATCAAATTTTATTCCAGAAGCAAATCCTATAACGTGAGAAGCAGTGCTAAAAATTGGTCTCAGAATTCTGAAAGCAAATCCTAGAATATGAGATGCAGTGCTAGAAATTAGTCTCAGAATTGTTTTTTTAATTAGACATACAGTGTAACTTTTATTAAACAGCAATGTGGAAGACTTGAGTCAAACACAGATAACATCGTGTGATTTATATTATGACTTGTCAAAGTGAGGATATATCAAGAATCCTGTCAAAATATATCAAAACAAACACTCTGAGAGTACTGCTAAAGCAATACATGTCCCCTACAAATTTTTATATCTCTGACAGGGAACATTTTGTTCAGTATCGCATCGCAATTTGCTATGCAAAAATAAAACTTTAAACAATAGTTGCTAATCAAGTTTCAGTTGATAAAAAATATCACTAATCAAGATCTTAAAAACAAAATGTTTCCTGTTCGAAGTGAAAAATGGGTAAATTGTTATGAAAGTCAAACCTGATCTGTGATAGTACACAGTAAAGCTAAGTTTAAGGGTCATATTTCTGTCATAAAAATGTGTAAATCACCATGAAAGTCAAACTTGATCTGTAATAGTACATGATGAAGCTATACATAAAATGTACCTCAATATAAAAAAGGCATTGTAAAAAAAAAACCATCCGAAAATTGTCAGACAGATGGATGGATGGAAAGGAAACCTATAGTCTACTCTAGTTTGACTGGTAGGGGACTAACAAGCCTTGTGGAATATGCAGCAACTATGACAATGGCTACCTGAGATTCTGAATTTACATTAAAGCCAATCATGCTAGGTCTCAGGCAGTGTAAACTATTTTTGGCTGTTGCAGCTTTTTTAACCATTCATTTTTCTTCATTGTAAGGCAAGAAAGAATGTAACGACGTCAATTGAGATGAGATATAATTTGCCTTAAGTCGAGAGCATCACTGACAGCACTTTTATGTAGCTGGATAAAAATTACTGAGGTAAAACTCCTCAATGATAGAAAAATGTATATACCTGATGTACATTATCTGCCAGTATTAACATCTGAAATATGTCATGACATACCACAAAATAACCTTTCAGTCATATTTACTGACTGCAAAAGACACTGTTTAAAACAAAAACGTTGTGGGTGAAAATTCTTAAGTTTGAGACCTGAATTAAATTACACATTTTTACAAATCCCACACATTTTTGGCAATGTTGGTGTTATAGCTAATTTTATTTCAAACAAAAAAGTATGTACATTAGAACTAAGGTTATCCAATGGAAATGACAGTAACTGCACTCAATAAAAGCCATGACCTACGGCAATTCATATCTCAGCCACAACAAATTCCTGTCAGTGCCGTCATTAAGTTTGAGTCTTGTGTTTCATATTTCAAACAATGACTTTTAAAATAATAGTCTGTAATATTTATGTACAAAGATTTGAACAAGACTGTCATAAAGGACTGATATCAATAATTAATGAAGACATACATTTGTTGGTTATCTGAGCTATTCTGACTTTCTCAGAAGAAAACTGTTCATCCAGATCAAAGAGTTCCAACGAAGGAGGATCTAACTCTTTGAAGTTCGGTGGGAAAACCTAAAACGATAAACAACAGAGGTCACTTCAACATTCTATTGGTATACGATAGCCAGGCAAGCCGCAAAGCAACGAGTCAGATTTACCTATAGATGCTTAATATTATGATGCTATATTACACTGGTATTTACTCAATAGCACCATACACTAGAGACAAGTATTGATAGTCTGTCTATATAAAAGGAAAATAATGTTTATTCAACGACACCCCAGCATTTAGTCTGAATTTGTGGAGATGGGATTTAGCTCAGTTCGTAGAGTGTTTGCCTGAAGTGCTTGGGTTGGATGTTCAAACCTCCTTGGTGGACTCATTGGGTTTTTATTCACATCCCAACCAGTGCCCCAAGACTGGTATATCAAAGGCCATGGTATGTGTTGTCATGTAGAGGGGAGTATTTATAAGAGAGCCTTTGCTGCTTATGGAAAAAATATATATAGCATGTTTCCTCTGATGATTACCTGTCAGAATTATCAATTCACAACTAATAGCTGAGGATTAGTAATCTGTGTGCTCTAGTGGTGTCGTTAGACAGCTTAAATAGCCGAGATGTACGGCAACGATAAGGTGCTTCAACCTTAGGTGCAACTAAAGACAATGCCACACAATACGAGTGCCTTGTATGGGAACAGTCAACTGGTGCTATGCAACAAGCTATTCTCATAGGAGGAACTCTTATTATGTGGCATCATCGTAAGAAAAAACAAACATTAAGCACCTAAGGAATTGTAACAATGTTTCAAGCACTGATAAATGTACCATTTAACTGGCAGTGTTCAATGATGAACCTAAGGTAACACACCACCATTAATTACTCCATACTCCAATACAATTTCTATGTGAGAATATATTCTGTGAAAAATACAACACTGTCGAGAGAAAAAGAAAGAAAGAAATGTTTTATTTAACGACACACTCAACACATTTTACTTATGGTTATATGGCATCAGACATATGGTTAAGGACCACACAGATATTGAGAGAGGAAACCCGCTGTCGCCACTTCATGGGCTACTCTTTCCAATTAGCAGTAAGGGATCTTTTATATGCACCATCCCACAGACAGGGTAGTACACACCACAGCCTTTGATATACAAGTCGTGGTGCACTGGCTGGAACGAGAAATAGCCCAATGGGCCCACCGACGGGGATCGATCCCACCACTGTTGTGAGGGTCATGTGACTACTAATTGTAGGGAGTGCTCTCAACTGACATGTATCATGTAAAAAATTAACATAGGTCAATCAAAACATTTTTCAATTAATGGCCCTATGCCCGACCACTGCCTAATGTTGCTGTTCCCATACAAGTGGCACCATACCACTTGCAGATTTGTTATCAGTTAGTACTACATATAACAAGTTACTTCACACCAATGGGTTATTTAAATACTACAGCGGTCAATCTACATGTAATTATCAAAGACAGATTTCAAAAAGCATGTCAGAATTTTGTAGTATTTGTTTTATGAGGAACTATTTCCTAAACCGAACTATATTAAGCTGCTACAGCAAATAACGACACAACGAATGGTGGCGTATTGCCTTAATTACCTGTCTTTTTGCAATGACAAACTTGCCAGAACATGTTAAAAAGATGATGAATTCAGACTTATTCTTTTGGATAAAACAAAATGTAACTTATCTCATCTCATTAAACATGATAACTCTCAGTTTATGCTGATGTTAAGATGAAAAGACATTTCTGTCAACCTGATAGAAGATATCGGTAACCTGAATGTACTGACGAAGTGAAAGAGAAACTTACCGCGGGTTGCAGGGGAGGTAATGGAGTTTCAAACTGGGGGGTTATTAACGTGAGACCTTCGTGTTTTACACCCAGCTGTTCAAAGGCTCTAAAATAGAACAGGGTCAAACTCATGACATAATCACACAATGAAATGAGTACTGCACAGAAGCAGAACAAGAATCATTAATTATTGTACTGTGGGATCTTTTCTTCTAGCAACTAACAAAAATAAACACTGATGTTACACGCTGATATTGACATCAACAAACTGTTATTAGTCAATGTTGTTGCTTTGTATTGGTTAACCATATTCTGTCAATGCAAATTGATGTTACTAGTATGTTTTTAGTGTCAATGCTGTATGGAATTGCTAGAGCAAGCTGACCATTTTTTTTTTTTTTCGAGTAAGTATGGGGAAGAGTGAAATTCTCAAATGCATTTCATATGTTTTGGTATAGCACACACCCACATCCACCCACACTGCCTCATACCCACCCACACATACACTAACACTGCCTCACATACACCCAAACCCATACACACAACCACACCTACACTGCCTCCCACACCCACCTACATACACACCTACACTTCCTCACACACTCCCACCTATACTGCCTCACACATCCACACTTCCTCACCCACACCCACAAAGACACACCTAAACTGCTTCTCACACCACACACACCTACACTGCCTCACCCATCCTCACACACACAAACACACACACACACACACACACACTGCCTCACCCACCCACACATCTACACCATCACACACACAGCTACACTGCTTCACCCACACAGACACACTCACACTGCCTCAGACAAACGCACAACACTGCACACAGATACACCCACACACAATACTCTACTATCACACAAATATACAATTAAATGTGAATCCCTTCAGAAAGACAGACAAAAGTGATACAGCGTTGAATTCCCGAAAGATGATCATGTGTTTATTTCAGATGTGTTTAAGTCTAAATGTGGTCAAATACAATCTCTGGGCATGGTTAACCACCTGCAATTATCATTAATTATTTAAAATATATATCATATGGCTGACCAAGAAATAAAATGCCTTTCATCAACTTGGACCAGATACTTGAAGTGACAGTAATGTGTTACAGAAGCATGACACTACAGACTATGACCTCATTACCACAAGTAGATGGAGTTAATACAATACTCTTAACCACAGGAATAATAAAACCAGACAAAATCACCGCTAAACAAAATGAATTATTTATAAGTGGAAATGAAAAATATAAATACAGTTAAACCTGTCCTAGCGGCCACCTGTAATCAGCAGTCACCTGACTTAAGTGGTCACATTTTTGCCTCCCAAATGATTTATAATGTAAATGCACCTGTAATAAGCGGTCACCTGTCTAACACGGTCAGCAGCCACCTAAATCGGATCCCAAATTGCTAAAATACCTGTATTAAGCGGCCACAGTAAATGTTTACTATTACCGTATTTGACCGGAAATAAGCCCAGGGGGCCAAGACAACTCATTGTGAGCTTAGCATGGGGTGGGCTTATTCCCAGACAAGGGGCCAGTTTTGTTGAAAAAAAATTTAATAATAATAATTAAAATAAATAACAATACTAGGAAGAAAAGAAAAAACGTTGAGTAGCACATCTATTAATTAGTGTTCCATTTGTTATTAATAAATAATAATTGTTTATTAAATTGTGGGTTTTTTACTAGTATCTAAACACACCTTCTATGTCACAATTACTTACCAGTGCTGTTTATTTACATCCAAAATTAATGCTGAGAAGACTTAAAACAACAGCAATTAACAACAAACTCAATAGCGTATACACACGTTTCTGACACAGGCAGCCAGCTTGCACTACAAAGAATTGTCAATCTAAGGTCATTGTTCTTAGCCAATCAGAATAAGGTATTTGCTTAATTAGCATTAACTGCGGACCCAGTGTGGTGGTAAAAAATAGACATTGGTTTTAATTTTAGTTCATACTTGGGCACTTCAGAGAAATACTGCAGGCATGAAATTGAAAACAATGTTACACACTGTTATTGTTAGACTGCTAAATCTCACTGGTGGTAAAATATTGTGTTACATTTGTGTTTAATTATCTGCAGGAGGTATGACCTTTTAAATTAACTTTGAGCAAACTTGCAATTTCATGTTATTTATAAGGTGACGAAGTTGGGGATGGGCTTATTTACGAATGAGGGCCTAATTTCTTAAATGCTATCAAAACGGAGGGGGGCTTATTCAAAGACATGGGCTTATTTCCGGTCAAATATGGTATATAAAAGAGATATTTTAACAACAGCTAATAACCGATCTCCACACCTTCAGGAATACTATATAGTACCCATTCAGTCAATTAAGAAAGTATGGCTCTGGAATGCATCTAACTGCCTCGATTGCTACAACTGACATTTGTTGATTCACTTACTATGACAATACACTGCATGAAGTAGGAATTAAATAATTAAATGGAAAAAGAAAACAAACTTGTTAAGAACGGTTAATTTAATACATTCCATTTGCATTATTTCTGAAGGAAAAAAGAAAGAAAAAAAAAATGTTTTATTTAACGACGCACTCAACACATTTTATTTACAGTTATATGGCGTCAGACATATGGTTAAGGACCACACAGATTTTGAGAGGAAACCCGCTGTCGCCACTACATGGGCTACTCTTTCCGATTAGCAGCAAGGGATCTTTCATTTGCGCTTCCCACAGGCAGGATAGCACAAACCATGGTCTTTGTTGAACCAGTTATGGATCACTGGTCGGTGCAAGTGGTTTACACCTACCCATTGAGCCTTGCGGAGCACTCACTCAGTATTTCTGAAGGAAAGTTGATTTATAGTCATCTGTGAAGCACACATCCGTAGATTAGCAGTACAGTTGGTAAAACAAGAAACTAAGTAGAAATGTTTTAAAGACTATATATGTGGCAACCTGTAATCAACGGACACCCGTCTACTCCCTTGTGTGACCGATTAAGACAGGTTTGACTGTATCAACTTATTACCTTGATTTCCCGTATATATGTCCATGCAAAATGAAGCCCATGGGCTTAAAACAGAAAATTTTACCGTAATTAACCCATAGCTTAAACTACAATACTATTTTCAACAGAAATTTCCCATAGGTTACCAAAAATGTCATATTACTATTAAAAATAGAAGAAGAAAAACTTTGTACGTCAAATGACAAATCTATAGCCTGTTAGGAACATACTTATCTGCCCTTGATTGGCATAGGGCTAAGTGGCCCCAATCAGCCACTAAATTATTTCCGGCGCGTTCACGCTCCAGTCGCTTACAACAAAGGCCCTTTGTTACTACTGCATTATGGAGTAGTCATCGACTTGTTCTTTTATTTTTTGACGTTAATAAAGTTTTCTAATACTAATATTCTTTGTCAGATTGTGTACAATATGTTTTGTCAGAAAATGTACAATATCTTTTGTTCTCAACAAAAATACTTATGAACACGTCTTGGGGAGACCAAGAAAAAGGGCTCATTGTTGATTGACTCGTTAAAACGGCATCTTAATAAAGTTTTGATATTTGCAAGTAATACGCATGTGTTTGTGTATATACCACTGTGTATGAACGGAAGTGTACATTAACGTGACTCAATGACTACCTGTAGATGTGATTTTCTGTACTGCTAGTTGCATTATTAACGATCGACTATCTACCTGTAATTATTAATATTATATGCACAACCATTAAGCATTCCATAGTATATATATATATATATTATATATATATATATATTCACTGGCATAGAAAGCTGGGGGGAGGCAAGGGGATTATATTTTGCTTTATAATAGTGTAAAAGTGTGTAAATATAAAAGTGTGCCCTCCACGTTTTGACACCTTCCTACACCACCAAAAGAAATGTTTTATTTAACGATGCACTCATAACATTTTATTTACGGTTATATGGCGTCTTACATATGGTTAACTCTTTCACCACGACAGGCTGGTATACCGGCTAGCGATATCCAGTGCCTCTCACCATGACAGGCCAGTTTAGTGGCTTGTAACACCTGTTCATATTTGGCGCCGAGTGACACGTCAATATTATGATTAGACAAAATCTCGCGCGACCATAGCTGCCATGTGACACACTGTAATGGCTGCGCCCATGTTCTAGCGAATTTTTTATGAGTTTTTCCAAGTTTATACTGATATTCTGACTGTAATTAAACATGAACCGAGGTGACGAAATTTCGTCTGTTGAAAACAATGGTTGCGATTCAGATGACGGGTTTTCCGATGATGAAATGTGGGATAATATGGACTTTGGTGCATTTCATTTAATCGAGATTGGCGATCGTGAACGAAATGTCATTCAACATGGCAATTTAGAAGAAAATGATACCGATGACGAGTTACAGTATGACTTGCCACTGTTTTACCACGCGTCTGAGTTTACTTGGACACATGAGCCATATTCGGTTATCTGCAGATCAACGTTTACTAAAAATCCGGGGCCCGTAAAAGTGTTTGACGTCAACACAAACGCCATAGAGTACTTTTCGCTATTTTATTCCCATACAGTGTATGAAAAAATTGTGTAATTTACCAACATGAATGCCAAAAAATAGCGTGATACAGATCCTGCTAACAATAAAGGTGTGTGGTAGGTTTCTGTTGATGAAATGAAAGCTTATTATGGCTTGTTAATTTTGCAAAAGCATTGTAAATATATTTTTAAAATTATAACTGGAATGTTAATTAATTAATTATCCAACAAGAAAAACATTTGTACTGTTGTTTTTTTAATTACCAGTCCTACCTACTCAAATAGGTGAGTAATATGCATATTTTACCTGTAATTACCAGATTTATACCTGTTGAATCTAACATTTTTAAAGTATTATTTTTTTATCTAGACAGCCGTCCATTCACCTTTCTGGAAATGTATAGCCTATAACTAAAATTAATGATAAAACAAGTAGTTTTATCCTTTAACAAACATGATCATAAATCTGCTATTTAAACTCAGTGTGCAGGGAAGGTCAAGGCTGTAAAACTTAGTGGTGAAAGAGTTAAGGACCACACAGATAGGAAACCCGCTGTTGCCACTTTATGGGCTACTCTTTTCGATTAGCAGCAAGGGATCTTTTATATGTACCATCCCACAGACAGGGTAGTACATACCACAACCTTTGATATACCAGTCATGGTACACTGGCTGGAACGAGAAATAGCCCAATGGGCCAACAGACGGGGATCAATCCCAGACCGACCATGCATTGAGCTATGTACCGTCCCTCCTACGCCACTGATATGTGTGTGTGTGCATGTGTGCGTGCATGCGTGCATGTGCGTGTGTGTATGTGTGTATGCATGTGTGTGTGTGCATGTGCGTGTGTGTGTAAGTGTGTGTGTGTGTGTGCGTGTGTGTGTGTGCATGTGTGTGTGCGTGTGTGTGTGCATGTCTGTGTGCATGTCTGTATGTGTCTGTGTGTGTCTGTGTGTGGGTGTGTGTGTCTGTGTGTGTGTCTGTGTGTATGCACATGTCCCCCCCCCCCCAGCCTTGCCTCCTTTGTACGCCACTGATATGCATGTGTGTGTGTATGTGTGCATATGCGTCGTGTGTGTCCCCCCCGCCTTTCGTACGCCACTGATATGCGTGTGTGTGTGTGTGTGTGTGTGTGTATGTGTGCATATGAGTGTGTGTCGTGTGTGTCCCCCCCGCCCTGCCTCCTTCCTACGCCACTGATATGCGTGTGTGTCGTGTGTGTCCCCCCTGCCTTGCTACCTTCCTACGCCACTGGTATATGTACATACCCTGTAGATAAAACGTTTTTTTAATGTGCGTGTTCATCTGGGTTATGTTTTTGGTTGTGCGTGTGTACTGGTGTGTAGGCTTGTTTTGTAGGCTATTGTTTATTTGGGGGTAGATTTGTTGTTGTTGTTACTGGGGTTTTCTTTGGGGGGGGGGGGGTAAAATTGTTGAGGGGGTTTTATTATTAAATATTAAGTTTTTTGTTTTGCCTACCACTTACACTTATAATCATGTATAGAACAATGTCTTCATTTAACCTTAAATAATCGGCATACAAGACTAACATAAATATGTTTACACAAATATTTTGATGTAAACAAAACAAGTACTGTTACTATAAATAGACGTTTTTAGGTTAAATTATATATTTAGCTGTCAAACAGGCGCGTATGCAGGAAATTGTGTAGAGGAAGTCTAGACTGGCTAGTGGGGTTTTTAGGGGAGGGGTCGGGTCATGCGTCGCCGGAAATACATTGAAAAAAATATATAGCACGTGGGGAAGGCGACTGTTCTGATCGGAATATTACATATAGTCTGCCCCATTCTCCTACTAAAATGTTGTTTTTGTAAATAATTGAAGTTTGGTTTGATGTAAAAATAAAAAATAAAATGTTTTGAAAATAACAAAAATATACTATTTTTGTGTGTAATTTAGAAAACAAGTGGCACAGAAATAAATAACTTGCAGTAAATTCCATAGTATGAAAAAATGCGTTCTCCGTGACGCACTATAAACATATGTTTCTATTATCTATTACAACTGTGTTACTGTTACACACAATTCATTAAAACTAAAGGTGTGTTTGTATGTTTAAATGAAATTATGATAATTAATGTGAGGCGAGATTGCAGCTTTGAATTTCTTTTTACAAATTTCCATGCAAGAAAACCAAAACAAAATCAGGGTGGGTGACAGCTCACTAGATTCATCTCTTATATTTAACACATGGTCAGTTATAACAAAATGCAATTTCATCAACTTAATTTTTACCTGTATCATTTTTTATTTTTAAAGCATAGGTAGGGACATTTATGATGCCAGGTAACATTTATACAGGTAACGCCTTTTTTCATACTATAAAATTTTCTACAAGTTATTTATTTCTGAGCCAATTATTTTCTAAATTGCACACAAAAATAGTGGGGGTTTTGTTATTTCCAAAACACTTCTACTTTTTGTCTTATGTCAAACCAAACTGAAATTATTTACAAAACATATATTTCTAGGAAGATGAGACGGACCGCAAGTAAATAACTCGATAATATGAAAATTGTATTGTGTTGGTTACTCGCTTTGTCAAGAATCCTTAGCTACTTTAAGAAAAACAAATACACAATAATGAAGTAAACGCACTGTATAATTAAAGGGACTGCCCTGAGTTTGCTGCCATTATATGCTGTTTTTCGATTATAAATATTTGTACAGACTAAAATTACACATATACTAAATAAAGATTCATGTTCAGAATATCAGTGTCCTGCATTCAATTTGCTTCTCAATGTTCTGCTGTTGGTCAGTAGTCCAAATAGGATTTGGACTCAATTTTGTACATACAAAAAAGTGCATATTGGAAAATAAAATGATGTATCTTATGCAGAAAAATATATTTAATATGTAATTATAATAATCAAAAGTACCTGTTAGTCAACAATATCTTAACAATAGCAGCAAACTGAGGAGTCCCATTAAAATAACATGACACGAACAGTTATACAAGTATTTAGGAGATAACCATATAGTTTTTAGATTTGCGGGTGCTATTGTCTATTTGATTCTGCAAATGTCATTTTGGATCGAAGGCGTTAGCCTGAGGTTAACAATGAATCATTATAATATAGGCATTGGAAGCACTACCCTGTTTCCTTTCCTCAATTATGAAACCGAGGCGACTAGAATGCATGTGTGCATTTCCCCTCCTAAACTGAAAGTCGAGTTAAAAACGGATGCCTCTGATAGTGAAACATATTTAGCTTGTGCTAAGGCTGTCATGGAACGATAAATATTATGTACTCTGTTACTATTCTCTAACTTGCACCTTTTGGCTTTATGATATTTTTTTTCTTTTCAACTTCTTAATTTAAACCATCGGCCTAATTTCAAATAAAAGTTATCTCTTCTCCAAGGTGGTATTTCCGGGGTTTAAATACTGAAAATCCTGGTAAGAAATGCTGACTCTACCACATTTTTTAACTGGGGACAATAAACTTTATCATAAAAAATAATAACAATTACAAAACAAAAAAACAACAAAAAACCCACTCAAACAAACAAAAGAACACACAGCACTTTTGCAATAAAACATTTTTAAGTAAATATTAAAAAGATGAATAAGAATGTTTCAGATGATCTTTACAGACAGAAGGTGGTGATGGTACTTCAATGTTCGAGATTATAGAAACGACTAATTTGATTTTAACAAAATGCATCATTATGTTAGCACACAACACCTACTTGATAGCCTTGGGCACGAGGCTGGTGTCGAGTTTGAAGAGTGAGTTGTCAAACAGTGTGGTGATGTCACGTGGGATGTCGTCACTCTCCTGGAGACACGTCTTCAGATCCTCCGCCAGTTTAGCAATGTCCGGCAGCTGGTTATAATCTCCTATCTGTGGAAGACAAAACAATGTTTGACAATACTTCACGCACTCCGCTAGGGGTGGGATCTAGCTTAATGGTAGTGCTCGCCTGAGGTGATTGGGTTGTAGGATTAAATCAACTCAGTAGAACCAACCCCTGGTTTTTTTCTCCCGTTCCTACCATGTCATAACTAGTATACCAAAGGTTGTGGTATGTGCTGTCATGTCCATAGGAAAGTGAAGATAAAAGATCCCATGATACTAATGGAAAAATGTAGTGGGTTTCTTCTAAAAAATATGTCAGAATAGCCAAATGTTTGACATCTATTACCCAATGATTAATAAATCAATGTGCTCTAGTGGTGTCATTAAACAAAATATCCTTTTATTTTCTGGAGCATGACAGGTGGAACTTCGCATTAACAGTTTAAAACTTATTGACGAAAAGGAAAATCTAGTAACCATTTCTGTAACCAGAGTACCAACACAAAACATTATTTACAATAACGAGTATAAGTGAATATTCCATTTCCTGCCCTCTCTGAAACATAACTACTACTAGTTATTTAACAAAGATTGTTATTCTTACCAAACATCATAACAGGCTGAGTCACTATGCATTTGTTTTTTTACTTTTGTCTTAAACAATTATTAATTGTGACTAGTTACTTCAAATCAGGAAAATAACTTGATGTAAATATCCCAGTTATTTTAATGGTACCAAGTGAGACAACACAACAATGTGTCATTGTATCCAAATCCATTCAGTGTTTGCTCAAGCAAATTATTTCCTTTTTGGTAGAGGCTCTTTTATATGTACAGTAAAACCTCTCAAAACTGGACCCTCTGTAAACCGGAATTCCCTCAAAACAAGACGTTTTTCACAGTCCCTTTTAAAATATCTGTAGAAAAGAAAACCTCTTATAACCGGATACCTCTAAAAGAGAACTTTTTACTTGGTTCCAAGGGTGTCCGGTTTAGATGAGTTTCCCTGTATATGTGTATGTATATTGTATATTGTGCTTCAGACAGGAACATAAATAGGGTTATCCATAGATTATTGGTGTCATAATTTTTATCATATTGAGCCAAATTTACAAAGCCTGTTTATTTCTCTCATGCATGTAACTACATACATTTATGATGATAAAATTTGGCCCATTACCTCAGGATCTTCTGCATCAATATTATTCAACTTGATTTCATCTGTTGTTAGATATCTTATTAAAACATCCTGAAACAACAACAATCTGAGAGGTTTTTATCATCATACATATATTTGTACAAACTCATACAAGGGAAATCTACAGACGTATTAACATTCAAATATTGTTAAACTGAATTAATGTTAAATTACAATTACCAAATTAAAGTTAATATGCTAAAAATAATGTACAAATGTGGGATATGTAGAAGGAGTACTATTCCATTTCTAATTTTAAAAAGTTCCATTTAAGATTTTTCCAATTTCTGGGTTCCCCTTCCCCTCCCCTCCAATTTCATAAAAAAACATTACTGGTTATATTAGTATCAAGTGGTAATCTTTCTACATATAATCTGAATTTCTTGCACAGAACAGACGCAGATTAATAAAGGTAAATCATGTTATCAAAGCAACAAGTCACAATAGTGCTTTAGACAAATGTTTTACTTTCATTAAAAAAAAAACAATAAATAAAATTTTAAATTGTTTTTTTAATTCTGCAGCAATACACTAGTCCATTTCAGTGACTAAAAATTCAGCAAATATCTGTCAGTGTTTACCAAACATTTATTGTGTTACAAAAATGTAATAAAACATTTGTTAGTAAAGTTGAGCCAATCGTACCAGTATTTTGCTATTTTCTTCCTTCTCCAGATATTGGTCACTGAACATGTGAGCGGATCCAAGCACAGCAATCTTACCCTGATTCGACTGCTGAAAAAATTATATGTAAAACACTAAATACGACAAAATAAGCATCTAAATTTATTAAACCCACTACATGTGTATCAGTCATTCAAAGTATTAATTACTATTATTGGGAAAAAACACAAACTATATGGATATAATTTTGACATTTGTCAGAAGCTACACTTATAAAAGAAGTCATTATTCTATTTCGAATTAATGTAAATTATAGAATTAATAATTATAATAAGGTTATGTGGTTTACACACTAATGATAACCACAGATCCAAGTGAACAAGACGGTAAAAACATTAATTTGCAACAGTGATCTACAAAGATCTTCTCGTCCAAATTTCTAAAATTCCTGCAATCTAATTTACACATGCTGGTAACCCTGTCATATATGTTATAAAGATTTTGTTAGTCAGACAGTTCGCTTGAATTTAAAGTTGCGCAACCGACATACAAAGAGCATGAAGATCATAACGAAATATATGCCCTATAAGATGATAAGTTGTTACTGTATACAGTCTTCACCATGAGCACATTCAAGGCAAGCTGTAGAAATGGTGCTCGGTGACCAATCAATGAAGCTTTTAATAAAATGTACTCAAATTTTTACTAAAAGGCAATGAATATGCCGCTCTCCTAAACACTTTCAGGTGAGTGTGGAGGAGTGATAACTCACATTTCCTGGTGAAGGCTGGTATACCAAATGTGTTCACAGGGTATGTGCATCCAAATCTCTTTTCGAAAACTTTGATTAAATGAGAAAAGCAGATACAAATTTCTGAGCACTTGCTAGCAAAATGTTACATTAATCTCTCACACCTGTAAACAGAATCTGGTAACTCTAACGAACCTTTGAGGTGTAGAAAGCACAGACTGGTCTGTTGAGTGGGAAACACACGCTGCCCGTCGATAACACAGCTGATGACGGCTTCATTACATTCAGTGTGGCGCCATACGGATATAAGAAACTCAATGCTCTACAACAAAAACACAAGTTTATACATGAATTATGAATGTATACATGATTGAATGCATGGATGGATGAATGGATGAAGAATGGATGGGATGAATGAATGAATGAATGAATGAATGAATGAATGGAGTAAACAAATGGGTGAACAGTAAACAAACAAAACCCAAGCATGAATCCAAAATTGGATATTTTAATAACCATCTGACTGAATTTAATAAGAGACATTCAACAGTACTCAAGCCTAACACAAAGGAAGCTACTGTCAATCTTGCAATGGTATGACATTGTACTTGCTTGCAGATAAGTCTATAACATCAACAAATTAAATTACAAGTAATATGCAATTTAACATTAAAACAATTTAAAGCTGAATATACATATAAAAATAACTTCAATTTACAGCACTGACCATAGTTAACAGACAGCAAATAATGTTTAGTTTACAAGAATTTACAAATTCTACAGCTATGTCTTACTGTGCATTGTTAGTGTCGTCGTCTCCACCGTAAGTTATGCCTTTACCCGCAGCCTGGCTGATGGCCCGGTTTAAAACTCCATTTGCTATCAACGCCTCTTTGGGGTGAAAATATTTGTAATAGGCGGTTCTCACAACAGCATCTACAAAACCAATCATTTCACATGAAGAATTTGCTTACATTAACTTTTCTGTACTTTTTGTTTTTAATCACAAAGGATAGCACATAGCACAAATTTCATAATGTAATACTAGTCATACTAAGGATAAATAAAGTTAACTCGACCAATTCATTCAAGAAAATAAAAATAAACATTTGTTTTGTTTAACAAAACCACTAGAGCACATTGATTTATTAATCATCGGCTACATTTTCCCATTAATTGTGAGGGATCTTTGATATGCACCATCCCATAGAAGGGATAGCACATACCAGGCTTTTGATATACCAATCATGGTGCACTGGCTGGAATGAAAAATATCCCAATGGAGCCACCGACAGGGATCGATGCCAGATCGACCGTGCATCACGCGAGCGGTTTACCTACCTTATGGTGAACTCAGAATTAACAAGCTGCCCTGCACCTACCACTATTGACAAACACACCAAACTCCTCGAGAAGAAAGTTGATGTTTGTGTTGAACCTGGTTTCACCGCCTTCTCCGATCAACACCATAACACTCCCACCCGATTCGATGTACCTCTTTATGGCTTCAAACTGAAAAACAAAATATCATCACATTCATTTCTGCTTTCTACTGTTGAAAAACAAAACAAATAACAAATCCCAATGAAACCCTTTAAACCAGACATCCATGGGACCAAGTAACAAGTCTGTTTCTTATGGGTATCAGGTTTAAACAGGTTATTTATTGTTCTGATTTTAAAACAGGGACCACAGTAAAAACATCTCTTTTTAAGGGAATTTACGGTTACAAAGTCCGGTTTTGACAGTTTTCACCGTCTTATAATTAACATTTAGAGCACTATTTGCTCCATGAAAAACCATAACATATAATCTCCATGACAAAGTGAATAAATAAATGATACATTATCTACCATACCTCAGAAGCAGTGAATTTATCCTGCGGACCACCAATTATCAGCATTCGTCCTTGCTGCAAACGGTCTTCTGTAATTTCATCTTTATTTCTAAAAATACATACTACATACTTAACTGATAATATTCAGTTCATACAAGTACCTATACACTGTAAAATGCTAATTTTATTCTATATATTCTATAAAATGTTGCCTATAGATCAGCTACGGTTTCAAAAAGTACAAGTTGCCATCTGAAAAAGGCAACAAATTAACCATTTACATTTACTAGTTTATTACATTTGACTTTTATATAACATCATGTTTTGCCATTGATGCAGCAAAACAACAGACATCGCTACTTAAAGGGAGCTATCACTCTCGCTCCCCATCATTCAGACTGAATCTAGTTCAATGAGAGTAATTTTTAACTCCCCTTAGCATGTAACTTTCTTTCTAAAAAAGATCAAAATTTCAGTGTTTAATGTGGTCATTTGCTCCCCATAATCTAAGTTAGGGGAGCAATTAATCACTCCCCTTAAGTTTCTTCAATGGTTAGGTCTGTGTGAAACTGTGTGCCCTACTTTTGAATAATACATTTATATGTACCTATGGAGCTAAATGTGAAGAGTTCAGGCACAAAACGCGATATAAACCATTTTCTTTCTAGTTTTTAGTTAAAGCCATTATTGTATGTCAGTAAGGGCTAATCGTAGGCCTGCTGGGTTTTTTTATATCAAAATGCGATATACGCCAATTTAAAAAATCACTTTTACTGAAAATGAAAAATGGATATATCGCGTTTTGCGCCTAAACTCTTCATGTATATATGTTCAAGTACATGTATCATTTTTCTCAAATGACAATAATTGCATTTTCTTTCCATCTACACACTTTATGCTAATGACTGGTCAAACTGTGGTTACAAATACAATTTAACAGTACACTATAAAAAGGCATACAGTGTGTACATAGTTGTTGTTTTTTGTTCATACTTGTATGAACCAAAAAATAATTACAATCAATCCTTAATTACACTCCAAACATTTACAGGTATAAGTGTACATAGATAAATCTAAAATGTGTTTAAACAGCTAAAGTAAGTGATCATAGATAAAACTAAAATGTGTTTAAACAGCTAAAGTAAGTGTGCATAGATAAAACTAAAATGTGTTTAAACAGCTAAAGTAAGTGTACATAGATAAATCTAAAATGTGTTTAAACAGCTAAAGTAAGTGATCATAGATAAAACTAAAATGTGTTTAAACAGCTAAAGTAAGTGTGCATAGATAAAACTAAAATGTGTTTAAACAGCTAAAGTAAGTGTACATAGATAAAACTAAAATGTGTTTAAACAGCTAAAGTAAGTCTTTAAACAGCTAAAGTAAGTGTACATAGATAAAACTAAAATGTGTTTAAACAGCTAAAGTAAGTGTGCATAGATAAAACTAAAATGTGTTTAAACAGCTAAAGTAAGTGTACATAGATAAAACTAAAATGTGTTTAAACAGCTAAAGTAAGTCTTTAAACAGCTAAAGTAAGTGTACATAGATAAAACTAAAATGTCTTTTAACAGCTAAAGTAAGTCTTTAAACAGCTAAAGTAAGTGTACATAGATAAAACTAAAATGTCTTTTAACAGCTAAAGTAAGTCTTTAAACAGCTAAAGTAAGTGTACATAGATAAAACTAAAATGTCTTTTAACAGCTAAAGTAAGTCTTTAAACAGCTAAAGTAAGTGTACATAGATAAAACTAAAATGTCTTTTAACAGCTAAAGTAAGTCTTTAAACAGCTAAAGTAAGTGTACATAGATAAAACTAAAATGTGTTTTAACAGCTAAAGTAAGTCTTTAAACAGCTAAAGTAAGTGTACATAGATAAAACTAAAATGTGTTTTAACAGCTAAAGTAAGTCTTTAAACAGCTAAAGTAAGTGTACATAGATAAAACTAAAATGTCTTTTAACAGCTAAAGTAAGTCTTTAAACAGCTAAAGTAAGTGTACATAGATAAAACTAAAATGTGTTTTAACAGCTAAAGTAAGTCTTTAAACAGCTAAAGTAAGTGTACATAGATAAAACTAAAATGTGTTTTAACAGCTAAAGTAAGTCTTTAAACAGCTAAAGTAAGTGTACATAGATAAAACTAAAATGTCTTTTAACAGCTAAAGTAAGTCTTTAAACAGCTAAAGTAAGTGTACATAGATAAAACTAAAATGTCTTTTAACAGCTAAAGTAAGTCTTTAAACAGCTAAAGTAAGTGTACATAGATAAAACTAAAATGTGTTTTAACAGCTAAAGTAAGTCTTTAAACAGCTAAAGTAAGTGTACATAGATAAAACTAAAATGTGTTTTAACAGCTAAAGTAAGTCTTTAAACAGCTAAAGTAAGTGTACATAGATAAAACTAAAATGTCTTTTAACAGCTAAAGTAAATCTTTAAACAGCTAAAGTAAGTGTACATAGATAAAACTAAAATGTGTTTTAACAGCTAAAGTAAGTCTTTAAACAGCTAAAGTAAGTGTACATAGATAAAACTAAAATGTGTTTAAACAGCTAAAGTAAGTGTACATAGATAAAACTAAAATGTGTTTTAACAGCTAAAGTAAGTCTTTAAACAGCTAAAGTAAGTGTACATAGATAAAACTAAAATGTCTTTTAACAGCTAAAGTAAGTCTTTAAACAGCTAAAGTAAGTGTACATAGATAAAACTAAAATGTCTTTTAACAGCTAAAGTAAGTCTTTAAACAGCTAAAGTAAGTGTACATAGATAAAACTAAAATGTGTTTAAACAGCTAAAGTAAGTGTACATAGATAAAACTAAAATGTGTTTAAACAGCTAAAGTAAGTCTTTAAACAGCTAAAGTAAGTGTGCATAGATAAAACTAAAATGTGTTTTAACAGCTAAAGTAAGTGTGCATAGATAAAACTAAAATGTGTTTAAACAGCTAAAGTAAGTCTTTAAACAGCTAAAGTAAGTGTGCATAGATAAAACTAAAATGTGTTTAAACAGCTAAAGTAAGTCTTTAAACAGCTAAAGTGTACATAGATAAAACTAAAATGTCTTTAAACAGCTAAAGTAAGTGTACATAGATAAAACTAAAATGTGTTTTAACAGCTAAAGTAAGTCTTTAAACAGCTAAAGTAAGTGTACATAGATAAAACTAAAATGTGTTTAAACAGCTAAAGTAAGTCTTTAAACAGCTAAAGTAAGTGTGCACAGATAAAACTAAAATGTGTTTAAACAGCTAAAGTAAGTGTGCATAGATAAAACTAAAATGTGTTTAAACAGCTAAAGTAAGTGTGCACAGATAAAACTAAAATGTGTTTAAACAGCTAAAGTAAGAGTGCATAGATAAAACTAAAATGTGTTTAAACAGCTAAAGTAAGTGTGCATAGATAAAACTAAAATGTGTTTAAACAGCTAAAGTAAGTGTGCCAAAAATAAAAATAAAATTGTGAAACATCTGAACATAGCCCAGTCCGGATTTTTTCACTTCCACATTTTTAATATACTGTGATAATGCATGTTTACTTCCGTCGCTGAACACGTGTAGACTCTGTCTGATGAACTGATCGCTAGCACATGCGAAGGAAAACAGCATAAAGTTCTTTAGTGTTAGTATTGTTTTATTATCATGTATGTACTTACAATCGTGTTCTTGATTTAAAGTTTTAAACAGCTTTTGTGTTTTGTGGTTTGTTCCGTGACCGGAGGGAGCACCGCTTTGTTACTACTAGCCTCGTACATCGGAAACTAATGTGGTATAGTTGAATGAGACTACATATTTTATTTTATTTTTGTCGGCCTTTATAAAAAGTTTATTTTCGCATGGAATATATTTTCATGAATTTCATTCACACGCGAAAAAACATTCCACGCGAAAATAAAGTATTATACAGTAAAACTAAAATGTATTTAAACAGCTAAAGTAAGTGTGCATAGATAAAACTAAAATGTGTTTAAACAGCTAAAGTAAGTGTGCAGAGATGAAACTAAAATGTGTTTAAACAGCTAAAGTAAGTGTGCACAGATGAAACTAAAATGTGTTTAAACAGCTAAAGTAAGTGTGCACAGATGAAACTAAAATGTGTTTAAACAGCTAAAGTAAGTGTGCATAGATGAAACTAAAATGTGTTTAAACAGCTAAAGTAAGTGTGCACAGATAAAATTAAAATGTGTTTAAACAGCTGAGGTAAGATTTGGTACATCAATTGTCTTTTTTCCATGTAATAATGTCATTAGAATGGTAGAAATTAATGAAGAGAAAATTTAGATCAAGTGAATACTCACGGGATTAATCTCCATGTTGATCGTAACTTTCTGTTGAGGACCTTAAAACCACTGGCAAGGGTGAACAACTCTCGTTTGGAAGCATTCACAATAATTGTATTTCTCTGAATTTTTTCCTCCATGTCCTACAAAGAAAAGAATTCCAAAAGTAATTATCAATTATTATGTCATAATGAAATTATTTAAAGTAATTAGCATATTGACTTTATTTAGTATTTAGTTCATACATGTACATAGCAGATACGTTATACTGAACACTAGAGGGTTACAAGAATCAGTTAACTGAATTCTTCTGATAAAACAGGAAGGAAGGAAGGAAATGTTTTATTTAATGATGCACTCAGCACATTTTATTTGCGGTTATATGGCGTCAGACATATGGTTAAGGACCACACAGATATTGAGAGAGGAAACCCGCTGTCGCCATTTCATGGGAAGGAAATGTTTTATTTAATGATGCACTCAGCACATTTTATTTGCGGTTATATGGCGTCAGACATATGGTTAAGGACCACACAGATATTGAGAGAGGAAACCCGCTGTCGCCATTTCATGGGTTTCTCTTTTCAATTAGCAGCAAGGGATCTTTCATATGCACCATCCCACAGACAGGATAGTACATACCACAGCCTTTGTTACACCAGTTGTGGAGCACTGGCTGGAATGAGAAATAGCTCAATGGGTCCAATGACGGGGATCAATCCTGGACCGACATCGCATCGACTAAAACTTACTTTAATATTACAGCTGGTCAATATAACGTCAGCATAATTTTAGTGATTAAATAATGATGTTGAAAATGACTTATAGCTGAAAATACTTTACACTATATATAAATTAGTAATGTTAGCCTTTGATCACAAATGGCTGTACTGTATGAAGAGCCTTAGCAAGTGTGACTTATTAAAAAGAAAAATGTGGATGTTCAACAATTATTACGTATTAAAGCGTTGTTTTTCGCTATTAAACCCATTTTTCACACATAAAATTGCACTTTACTTCCCGTTTATTATTTAGAATATACATTTCCATTCACCTGAAGTGTTTTTTGGTAATCCTGGTGTTTGTAATACCACAAAATGCATTTTTCGTATTTCTGAAAAACGGACGCACGTTTGAGAAAAAAACGTTGAGTAGACAAGGTCTAATCTATTTTTAGACGGGATATTTCCATTTCAATGTCACAGACGTTGGTACACCACGTGACAGTTATTATTTTGGTTCGGTTTGTTTTCTTGTGCACGGTTCGCGCAATCAACATCCGATTTGTTGTTGTTCATTTGTGAGATTTTTCTTCACAGTTCGTGAAAATTTTCAATAACAATAAAGTTCAGACAAGTAAGTATCTCAATACAATATGTTACAAACCCTTAAAACCAATAATTTTGCTAAGTCCTACGATATCTGGAGAGGGGATACAACCAGGACAGAACAGTTGGAACATGTCCAGGAGAGGTGAAAAGAACGCACCTCAAGTCTGTGAAATTTGTCGTGACGTAGGCATTATTGTGCTTCGAGCGACATCTACCGGTGACATCAGAATACAAACTTTCAAAATTATTTCAAGCAATTGGGACATGGGGATTCCCATGGTATTTATCGATATAAAACCTACTTTTTCACTCCATTTGATAAAAACGTGATCTAAGTGTGTTGCAGGTTTGTAGATTAACCAATTATAATTTATTTTCGCTGGATGGAACTAGGGTGTGCGGCTTTAATACAGAATACTGGCAATTTTTTGGAATTCTCATTCCATATATAAAAAATGAGTGGGGGAAGCAGATGGAGCAATTATAACCATCCAAATATCCATCTGGCTCTCAAACGACGAGTACTCAGGCTACCCGGTACACCTTCTTCTTAACTATTGATATAAACAGGGACCCTAATTCTAAAACTTACAATGGGGGAAGGTTCCAAGAGGATGGGGTTGGGGTTTTTTTTTTGGGGGGGGGGGGGGGTTTCATTTATAATAACACTGAGGTGCGGAATGTAGCCCAGTGGTAAAGCACTCGCTGATGTGCGGTCGGAGTAGGATGGATCCCCACCGGTGGGCCCATTGGGCTATTTCTTGTTCCAGCCAGTGCACCATAACTGGCATATCAAAAGCTGGTGTTACCCTGTCTGTGGGATGGCAGGGTTTCTGCCAGAAAGAAATTTTTGGGTATGGCGCTATGGAATTGAATATTTACAATGTGTGTGCTGAATGCCACTACACTTGACAGGGGGTATGGGGGGCCTCCCCCAGAAAGAAAATGGGTTAGGTGTAGGGTTAGGATTAAGAAAATCGGTAATGACAAGAGTCATTAATTTTGTCAAACGGTAAATTTAATTTTTAAAAATCTGCCAAAATATCTGAGTATGGCCCAATACCCATTTTACCCTCTGGCAGATACCCCAGATAGTGCATATAAAAGATCCCTTGCTACTAATAGAAAAATGGAGCGGGTTTCTTCTCTAAGACTATTTGTCAAAACTGCCAAATGTTTGACATCCAATAGTCAGTGATTAATAAAGCAATGTGCTCTAGTGGTGTCATTAATCAAAAACTCCTTTTTTTTACATTCTTTAACAGTGTTCTCACTGCTCCATTTAAGCAGCTAGGTAGCCTGACCTGTTCTGCTGCCATCCTTTGTTTATCTGTGCCCTTCTATTTTCCTGCATTGTACTATATTTTACAGCACCCACCTCCATTATTTCCAAATGAACACCTCCTAAAATTTTCACACAATATTTTAAAAAATCCATTAGGCTGCATACTTGATATCAAAGAAAACGAGCTGCAGTGTGTATGAAAGTGCAACTGACAAAAAAATTCAGTAGCTTATGACAGTTAACGTAACATAATTTAACAGTATTTTTAACAGCCACTAATTTATCCCATACCTGTATCCATTAGTATGTTTGATATACACAATAAATGTTATATTTTATTTGAGCAATGAAAATATTTTATTTTCATCGATTTGGGTCAAATTTGTCACGTGATCAGAACGGTCATTCTGTCTTTTGTGTCCACTAACTATCGTCTGATATTTTGTCCTTAATTGCAGATTTAATTCGCTGTAACTGATGATTTTTATCCTAACTGATGTTTTAGTAATTCTTTATAAAATATTTTTTAAATTTAATTTTGAGGGGGGATATCACCTCTTATAATTTTAAACAACGGAAGTGGTAGTGTTCATCACAGAGTTCAACACATCTGCTAGCCCAGCGCCTGGGGCTAGTGCTTTTTAACACAGGACTAAGGTTGATGAGTCACTTTTTGTACCCTTGTTTTGGCTTTGTACACAATAAATAAAGCATATCCAATGGTAATTTTTGTGTATGATGTATAAATTCAACAAAAGGTACTTTTTATATCTTTCATCTTTTAAAATTTAAACTTAATATTTTGTCCAGAATTATGCAAAATAAAAACACACCAACCTGTAAACAGTGTCATTTGCTGGTTATAGAATTTTGACAGGGGTCAAGGTCAGTAGACCAGTTTTTATTTTTAAGTGGCAAAGTATTGTAATAACACAGCTAATTTAGAATTTTTATGACGTCAGTATTCCAATGACGTGACTTTACATCTCCTTAAAATAACATTAAAATGGGTACATGACGTTTCCGTTTCAGAACACTGGAAAAATTCCAACGCAAAATTGCTATTGCGATTGTTTGTTTTTTTTAACATTATTAATGCACCTGGATGTGTTTGAAGAAAATCTTGTAAGTAAAAAAATGTACCATTTGCAAAATTTGAATTTCAAGTGAAATTACGGTGAAATATGTTATATTTATTGAAAGTGAAGCCAAAACAAGGGTGCGAAAAGTGACTGTCTTCGAACTTAGTGACAAATTTATCGTCAACGTCGCTAACTGTGTTATGCTTCAAACTCTGTTCAGTTTGTTTTCTCGTGCACGGATCAGGCAATCAACATCTGATTTGTTGTCGTCTGCTTGTCGTCCATTTGTGAGGTTTTTCTTTACAGTTCTATAACATTTTCATTAACAATAAAGTTTTGACAAGTAAGTACCTAAATACAAAACTTTAAAAACCCTTAAAACCATTGATTTTACTAAGTCGTTTTGTTTATTCCTTAAAATTACCGATATCGGGTCCACATGCCTCGTAGAAATACTTAAAATGGAGAAAGATGAATTACCATTCAGTGCGTGTCACATGATCTCACATGTGCCAGATCAACAATGCCAAATCACGGATCAGACCACGACGCTTGACAAACTGAATTTTTCCGTTTAAAAAAAAAAATTAAACTAAGTGTTCGTCAACTGTGCATAGTTAGGAAACATATATTTGTTTATGTAGTCGCCTTAAACATTTTAAAAGACAAACTGCACCTGCGTCAATACGATACTTTTTGCAAACACATGCGCCTGAACAGTTAGAAATGTTGCACTCTTTCCTGTTTACTCGAGGGTGCTTCACTTTTGTTCACTAAAGTCCAAATCAAAATGTTAACAACTACGAAAAATTGCTCTCCTACCTTTATTTTTCGTTAGATTTTACCCACATTTTGTCCATACAGAAATCTTGAAAAAACCATTACAATGACACATATTCCACATACTAGATAATAACCATGTCACCTATATCAACTTCGCCGAGGTCGCATAGGGCATAACGCATGTAATTTTGTGCCAGCTTCCATTTTGACTTTTTATGGAATATTCTCCAAGAGGGGTGAAAGGATATGACTTTATCTAACAACGTCATAACATGTTATGATAAAAAAGCAAACGTGATGACGTCATATATTAATATTATTATTATTTTTATTTTTATTTAACGATAACACTAGAGCAGTGTTCTCGCTGCTCCATTTAAGCTGGGCGCCCCGCCCCGCTATTCCATTTTGCCGCCCTCCTTTCACGTTCCCCGCCCTCCTTTATTTTTGAGCGCCCCTCTTTATTTTCCAACACCTATCTCTGCTATTTCCAAATGCACTTTTTTCCACACAAAAAACAAAGATCAGTCTGCACACTGGACATCAAAGGAAACAAGCCGCGTTGTGTACGAAAAAGCAATTGACGAAACATTTACGACAGTTACCGTAACGTAATTTAACAGTATTTTTAACAGCCTCTATTTTGTCCAATATCTGTATTCATTTGTATGTTTGATAGACACAATAAAAGTTATATTTTATGTAAGCAATGAAAACATTTTATTTTTTACAGATTCGGCAATCTCCGATTGAAAAAAAACCCCTCTTATTTGGCGCCAAAATTTGTCACGTGATCAGAACGGTCATTCTGTCTTTTGTTTCCACTAACTATCGTTTGATATTTTGTCCTCAGTTGCAGATATAATTGGTTGAAACTGATGATTTTTACTTTCTGTTATTCTGTTTATTGAGCAGTTCTTTATAAAATATTGTAAACTTTTAATTTTGAGGGGATATGAACGCTTATAAAAAACAATGGAAGTGGTAGTGCTTATCATTAAAATCATTTATCTTGAGTGCCAAATAATATATACATCGTCTTTACAAAAACTAAACTACTTTTTATCAGCTGGCGATAATATTTTATCACAGCGATCGATTCATTCGATGAAGATGGAAATAACAAAAATGTATCTGACATTAGGAGATCACTTTACAAACATCTTTATTGTTTTTCGTATATCTTGAAATCTTTATTAAAAATAATAATATTAAAACTTTGATCGGTCCAGCAAAACTGGAACTGCCCATGAATGTCAGACGGATATCATCTTCGGTTCAATTAAAAGACGAGGTTTTTTTTATGAACCCCTTTGCACTTTTTTATAGGCAAATAAAGGAGTATGTCTTTTCTCCAAGTCTACCAACACACAATAATATGGTAACTAAACTACTCCCCCCACTGCTACGTTGCTAGAGGTAATTGATTTTATATTAATTATGTCACATACTTTGGAGGCTTTCACCCCTTTTGAAGAGTATTCCATAAAATTTAAAAAATGACAGACGGCAGAAAACAGCTTGTATTTTGCCCTGTGCTATCTCAGCGAAGTCGATACTGGCAACATCGTTACAGTCCCATATGTGGAATCTGTGTCACTGTAATAGTTTTTTCACAACTTGTGTCTGGACAAAACTTGGGGTGAATGTAATGGTAATTAAAGGTAGGAGAGTAATTTATTGTAGTTGTTAACAATTTGGTTCGGACTTTAGAATGGACTTGTTTTATGCAGGCCTACTTTTTTCGCCAGTTTTTAATTCAGGACTTTAAAATGTCATATAATGCTAATACAGAAACCTGATGATAGAACCACCATAAAAATGAGCCCCCCCCCCCCCCCCCCCCACTTTGAAAATCCGGCCTGTTATGTAGACATTGTTGATTTTTAACATTAACTGACTACAGTCGATTTGGTTTCATGTATCGT
This sequence comes from Gigantopelta aegis, assembly GCF_016097555.1. Taxonomy (NCBI): domain Eukaryota; kingdom Metazoa; phylum Mollusca; class Gastropoda; order Neomphalida; family Peltospiridae; genus Gigantopelta; species Gigantopelta aegis. Next base: position 90,341,805 of record NC_054704.1, on the reverse strand, counting down.
AGCTGAAAAAAGTACCATAGCATTTCCGTAAATATTGCATTCATATTTTTATTGTTAGGTGAACGCAGTTTGGGACGTCGATAGTATGCAAAACCACTAACCCTGAAGAGTTCAACCCGTAGCCCTCTATTATCTATAAGACTATATCAAAGGCTCCAAGACTACCCCTGACCATTGAAAGGGGTTATGGGTCAAACTTATGCCAGCTAATCGTGGCCTATCCAGCTTAAAAGATCACAGAAGTAAAATAAAAATGGGAAGGTTTTCGATAGTTGTCAGCAACAGTTTTCTGAGTTTAGCCTTTTGCTTTAGTATGTCACTGTGTCGGCAAGACTGGCTGAATATGAGCGAAAAGCGTTGTTCTGCATAATTATTTCATTAGTAACAAGCATTTTAGGGATTTTAACTAAAAAACATATATTATCAACATATAAACAAAATATAATTTTACAAATAAGATGGATTATTATGTCAAGAAATGAAATAATACTTCAGCTCTCGGAGGCATCGTAGCTTCTGTAGAAACTATTTACCGGAAGTTAAGGGCAACCAATTTTGTAAAGCTTTAAGCCATTGGTCAATGGAGGTATATCATGCTACTTGGGAAACAACAAGCATATACTAATTTTCCGCAACAAGCGCAATGATAAATAATTTGATAGTCTTGACTAACGACCCATCTGTCTTGGGAGTGGGAGATGCAGTGGCGTAGGAAGGTCCCCCCCCCCCCCCAAAAAAAGGAAACTTCCGCTAACTTTGCTTGAATATAACTTGATGAAAACAAACTGGGGGAATAATTGTTATATATGCGTTTAAAGAGTGTTCCATGATGCATCGTTTGGTGCAAAAATCATGGCCATAGGTTAACAGAACCTGGGAGAAATTTTGACCAACTGTGGTAGGTGTCACGGGGATCCTATAATACCCGTAACTGAATAAAACACGATTATCCAAATATCTCTCCTAACTGTATATCTATTAGATCTCTCTGTAACGGGCAGTCCAATACCCGCGTGGCTCGGTTCTAGGTATGATCAGAGATAAGATCTTATATAAAGTATATAATATAGCACGTTTAGTTCACTAGAAAACACAACAAAACACAATACACTTTGGAATCTGTATTAACCTTACGCTGACAAATATATTTGCCGCAGTTAATTACTTACAACAACAATAATTATAACAACCCGGAACTAATCACTTAATTAGTTAATCACTAGGTGTCTAGTTTACACAATATTCTAATCACTTCACCGTGGTGCAACACACACACGTGTGATAATTGAGAAACGCTTCCAGGGGAACTTAATTAATAAAGGAATTACAACTCTATTCCTAACTGGTTAATTTTTAATTAACCCTTAACTACTCATTCAGTAACCTTGTAATACAGACTTAATACTGGTACCTATTACAATAAAGACAATAACCTACAGTTTACCTAGGTCCTCTAGGATAACTGGCTAAGCTTTAACTAGAAAATTAATTAATAATAAGTGCGTCATATCTAAACATGGATAAGAATTTGCTGGATAGGCCTACGCTCAGTGTAGTGGAGATTAAGCGAGCACGTAAGGCCGAATTAGTTGAAATCGCGGGTGAGCGAGAAATTGATTTAACATCAGCTAAAACCTTAGTTTTTGGTGATAGGCCTGTTATGGAAGACAGTGAGATTGTTCCAGAGATAGAGATAAATCAGTTAAGTGTGGAACAACAATTAGCTTTTAAAAAACTTGAGTACGAAAGAGAAGAACGTGCATTAGAGAGAGAGAGAGAGAGAGAGAGAGAGAGAGAGAGAGAGAGAGAGAGAGAGAGAGAGAGAGAGAGAGAGAGAGAGAAAAGAGGGATAGAGAGAAAGAAGATAGAGATAGAGAAGATAGAGATAGAGAAGAGAGAGAGAGAGGGAGAGAGAGAGAGAGAGAGAGAGAGAGAGAGAGAGAGAGAGAGAGAGAGAGAGAGAAGAGAGATAGAGAGAAAGAAGATAGAGATAGAGAAGATAGAGAGAGGGATAGAGAGAGAGAAAGAGAAGAGAGGGATAGAGAAGATAGAGATAGAGATAGAGAATTACAGTTAGCCAAATTAAAGGTGAAACATGAGTTAAAGTTGAATACTGAAAAAGTTAGACGAGAAGTAGGAAATGGGTTTAACATGTCGGAGGCTTATAGATCAGTGCCTGTATTTGACGACCAGGAGGTAGATATGTTCTTCCAACTCTTTGAACGGGACGCCAAGCAGCTAAATTGGCGTCAGTCTAAGTGGACATTGTTAGCCGTGAATACGTTTAAGGGGAAGGCTAGCGTAGCTTATAATTCAATGAGTGATGAGCGAGCAAGTCAGTACGACCTAGTTAAGGCTGCAGTGTTGAGGGCTTATGAATTACGACCTGAGGATTATCGTTTACGGTATAGCGAGTTGAGAAAAACGCAGGGTCAGTCTTATAGTGAGTTTGTGGCTACGAAGGCAGGGATGTTTGATAAATGGGTTGTTTCTCATCAGGTAGAGTCATATACCGAGTTACGGGAGTTGTTGATCTTACAGGACATTAAAAATGGATTACCAGTTAGCTTACGTATTCATTTAGAGGATCGTGATGTCAAAAGGATAGAGGAGGCAGGCATAGTGGCAGATGATTACGTGTTAATACACAAAGCTCAGGCAGTACAGGGTAGCTCTTTACAACAGAGTGATAAGAAGAAATTTCAGCCAGGTTTTTCCCGGGAAAGTAACTATCGGGGAGAGTCATCTAGTTGGTCAGCTAGTCAGGCAAGGAATGTACCTGGTGGGCAAAGTAAGGATAAACTTGCATTATCAGCCAATGCACGAACTTTCCGTCCACATTGCAGTTACTGTAAAAAGGATAACCATCTTGTAGGGGACTGTTTTAAAAGGAAACGCGATAATGCGCAAGTGGTCGGTTTAGTGAGGTCAGCTCCGTTAGCGAGAGAGTTATTGGTTAGTCCCATGGCAGAGAAAGTAAACCCGTATGTGTCCACTGGTATGGTTTGTGATGTGAAACAAGAATTGAGTCCTAAGGCAATATCAATCTATCGAGATACCGGGTGTAGTCAGTCACTGATCACATCAAAGTGTTTAGCTGGTATTGAAAATTCAGATACAGGACGTAGTTTGGCCTTAACCTCGGTTACTGGAGAAAATATGGTTGTCCGGTTACATAACGTTTTCTTGTGTTCGAAGTTTGTGACGGGACCAGTCATTATGGGTGTTGTGAAGGACTTGCCTGTTGAAAACATAGGAGTTTTGTTGGGTAATGATTTGACTAGTCAATGTTGTCAGCCGCTATGTGACCAATTGTTAATTGAAGACAGCCCTTTACCCATAGAAGAGTGAGGTTGACGAGACTAGATATCCTGCGTGTGTAATGACTAGGGCTATGGCCAGAAGAGTAACACGAGACCCAGAGGATATTTGTGATTTGTCTGATACGTGTGTGAGCCAAGAAATTGGAGTGGATGAGGTTATCAGTAAAATGGTATATAAGTCAACAGAGGAATTAAATGTGGTGGAACCTGTTGATCTCCCGCAGAGGGGAAATGAACCAGTTGTGTTTGATAGAGGGGGACTTAGCTTGTAATAGACAAGAGTTAATCCTAGAGCAGGGGGCTGATCCAAGTTTGTTGGCAGCTCGCACTACATTGTTAACTGAGGGTGAGATGGAGGATCAGATGTCAGGTTATTATATGGACAAGGAAGTATTAATGAATAAGAGTGTGGAGAAGGTTGTGCCTGATAGTGAGGAATGTGTGACAAAATGTAGAATTGTGGTGCCCTCTAAGTACCGTCCGTCATTGTTATTGTTAGCACATGAGGACGTGTTTGCTGGCCACTTAGGGCGGAATAAAACTCATAGTAAACTTGCCTTAGAGTTTTATTGGCAGGGAATGTTTGCAGATGTCAGTAAGCATTGTATGTCATGGCATGTGTGTCAGGTTGTGGGCAAACCAAATCAGCTAATTCCTCCCTATCCCCTGCAGAAGGTCCCCATAGTTGGGGAAGCCTTTTCAAAAGTGTTGATAGATGTCGTGGGGCCATTACCGAAAACGCGTTCAGGCAACCATTCTTGTTAACAATTATGTGCTTAACTACGCGTTTTCCAGAGGCGATTCCCTTAAGGAAGGTTACTGCGTCTGTTGTAACTAGTGCGCTGCTTAGGTACTTCACGTATACGGGTTTACCAGGTGAAATTCAAAGCGACCGGGGTACGAACTTTATGAGCAAGTTAATCCAGCAAGTACTGTCTATGTTAGATATACGACAGATTCGTTCTTCTGCATTCCACCCTGAGAGCCAGGGCGCAATAGAACGTTTCCACCAGAGCATGAAAAGTATGCTCCGCTGCCATTGTTTCGACAATAGTACTGACTGGGACCAGTCAATCCCTTTCATGTTGTTCGCAGCATGGAATGCTAAGCAAGAATCCCTAGGATTCACCCCATTTGAGTTGGTCTATGGGCATTCAGCCCGAGGCCCTCTCAAATTGATAAAAGATAGTTGGTTAGACAAGGATAATGCCGAAAACCTGCTGATTTATGTAGGGAGAGTTAGAGATAGGTTGTGGCAGGCGACCGAACTGGCTAGGAAGCATCTGAGCTATGCTCAGAGCAAAATAAAATCAGTGTTTGATAGGAAGGCGAAGAGTCGGGAATTTAAACCAGGGGATAAAGTGCTGCTGTACCTTCCCATTAAACGGGGTTCATTACAGAACAGGTATTTCGGTCCCTATGTTGTGCACAAACGGTTTAATGAGACAGGGTATGTGATAAACACTCCTGATAGGGTTAGGAAAAGTAGGCATTGTCATATCAATTTGCTAAAAGGTTATTTTGACAGACTGCCGATAGTTCGAGTGTTACCTGTCCAAATTGAGAGTCACTCAATTTCGTGATGACGTCAAGACTACAGATATCAAGTGAACCAACAGCCAGATTCTAGCAGACTTGAGTTCCTATCTACAGCACCTTGACAGCCCCCACCGAGCAAAGTTGACTACTGACAATGTTTCCATTTGTCAGGACATTCCAACGGTTACCAATACCTTAATCCAGGATGTGCGCTTGGAACCCAACGCTACACCGATTCGACAGCATGCCTATCGGATAAATCCTGTAAAACGTGCGGAACTGAAAAAGGAGATAGATTACATGTTGGAACACGATATTCTGGAACCATCAAACAGTCAGTGAGCATCACCTGTTATTCTGATTCAAAAGGGAGATAACAGTTTCTGGGTGTGTGCTGACCTACGTCGCGTGAATCAACTCATCAAGGCAGATGCCTACCCTCTACCCCGCCTTGACGATTGTATCGACCGAGTTGGACACGCTCAATACATCACCAAATTGGACCTACTGAAGGGTTTTTATGCCATTCTGTTAACGGATGAAGCTAAGGACATTCTGGCGATCATCACACCTGACGGCCTCTTCCAATTCCAAGTGATGCCGTTTGGTTTGAAGACTGCCCCTGCTGCCTTTCAAAGGATGATGAACCAGGTGTTATCAGATTTAGAAAACGTCAGTGTGTATCTGAACGATGTGGTGCTAGCCACCGACACTTGGGATGAACATTTAACCGGGTTACAACAAATATTCAGTCGCCTACAGAAAGCTAACTTGACTGTGAACCTGGGCAAATGTGAATTCGTGAAAGCTTCAGTGACCTACTTAGGTCATACTGTCGGACATGGTTGCGTCGCCTCACTGCAGGCCAAGACACTAAGCATCAGCCAGTACCCTGCACCGACCAACCGTCGTGAAGTTCGCCGGTTCCTTGGTATGGCCGGTTATTATCGTCGTTTCTGTGCTAAATTTGTGATGGTAGCGGCCCCCATCACATCGCTGCTAAAGAAGGAAACGAAGTTCTAGTGGTCAGATGAATGCGAGAAGTCATTCAACCGTCTCAAGCAGATGCTCTCCTCGTCTCCCGTGATGGCAGCACCAGACTACCGAATGCCTTTCAAGCTGGCTGTGGATGCCAGTGACGTGGGAGCTGGAGCTGTGCTGTTCCAAGAAGACGAAAATGGACTGGACCATCCTGTAAGTTTCTTCTCCAAAAAGTTTGACAAACACCGGGTGAACTATTCCACTATAGAGAAGGAAGCTTTGGCCATGGTACAAGCTCTGAAGCATTTTCAGATCTATGTGAAATCGGCAGTGCATCAAGTAGTTGTCTTTACGGACCATAATCCGCTTACTTTCATTCACAGAATGAAAGCCACCAACCAGAGACTTTTGAGATGGAGCCTTCTTCTGCAGGAATTCCCAATTACCACTGAACACATCAAGGGCACATCCAATGTAATCGCTGATGCCCTGTCCCGAAGTTCAACGTTATGATAATGTGTTGACATTCTTGATTTCTGTTTTGTTTTTATATATTTTATTGTATACCAGGGACTCAGAGACTCAGTGCGATTACTGGTAGTCACCTTATTACTATGTGTTATAAATGCCCGGATGCGTCGGTTAACGCACTTTTTGTTTTAATGTAGTATATTTCCCTATTCCTAGAGTCGAGGAAATATCCTTTTTGAGGTGGGGGTGTGTGACGGAACATGCTCTTAATTGTTTTTCGCCTGTGGCGATATTAATTGTTTTAGAGGGCCGTGTGCAGTCCCAATATGCACTTAGACTAGGTGGGCACTTTGTTACATAATACCTCCGCGCGACAGTGGTCGAGCTGTTTCCAATACACACCCAGATCAGGTGCGGAGGCCATGTGGCCAGTAGTTACGTTTACCTCCGCGAGTGCGGTTTTTACGACTGTGATTTTGGCGACTAGGCGACAGTAAGTCTGGCCATCTAAGAGAAAATTGCCGTCTTGGTCGTTGTGGAAATATCACTTGTAGGTATTCGGTACCGCGATGTGCCCCCAGGCGATATTCGGATTTTTTATAATAAATAGCTAGGATTTTTAGAGATATCGGGGAGAAACATATTGGAAGGCTACCAGGGAACGTTAGTCCGTTTGGACTGGTAAATATATATTTCTGCTCTGTTGTATAACCTTGATGTGATTGATGTGACTTTAAATATTTTAATACTGTATTATACCAATATTATTTAGACAGTGTTTCCGGTAAACTGACGAAGTAAATTGTAGGCTTCACTGTTCTAATTATTAAAGCTTAGCCAGTCATCCTAGAGGACCTAGGTAAACTGTAAGTTATTGTCTTTATTGTGATAGGTACTAGTATTAAGTCTGTATTACAAGGTTACTGAATGAGTAGTTAAGGGTTAATTAAAAATTAACCAGTTAGGAATAGAGTTGTAATTCCTTTATTAATTAAGTTCCCCTGGAAGCGTTTCTCAATTATCACACGTGTGGGTGTTGTGTCACGGTGAAGTGATTAGAATATTGTGTAAACTAGACACCTAGAGATTAACTAATTAAGTGATCAGTTCTGGGTTGTTATTATTTGTTGTTGTTAATTAACTACTGCGGTGGTACATTTGTCAGCGTAGTATTAATACAGATTCCAAAGTGTATTGTGTTTTTGTTGTGTTTTCTAGTGAACTAACGGGCTATATTATATATACTTTATATATAAGATCTTATCTCTGATCATACCTAGACGAGCCACTCGGGTTTTGAACTGCTCGATACAGAGAGATCTAATAGATATACAGTTAGGAGAGATATTTGGATAATCGTGTTTTATTCAGTTACGGGTATTATAGGATCCCCGTGACAACAGTATTAAAATATTTAAAGTCACATCAATCACATCAAGGTTTTACAACAGAGCAGAAAATATATAATTATCAAGTCCAGTCGGACTAACGTTCCCCGGGGCCGTCCAATATGTTTCTCCCTGATATCTCTAAACTCCTAGCTATTTATTACAAAAAACCGAATATCGCCTGGGGGCACATCGCGGTACCGAATACCTACAAGTGATATTTCCACAACGACCAAGACGGAAATTTTCTCTTAGATGGCCAGACTTACTGTCGCCTAGTCGCCAAAATCACAGTCGTAAAACCCGAACTCGCGGAGGTATACGTAACTACTGGCCACATGGCCTCCGCACTTGGTCTGGGTGTGTATTGGAAACAGCTCGACCACCGTCGCGCGGAGGTATTACGTAACAAAGTGCCCACCTAGTGTAAGTGCATATTGGGACTGCACACGGCCCTCTAAAACAATTAATATCGCCGCAGGCGAAAAGAAATTAAGTGCATGTTCCGTCACAGTATGGGTTAAAAATTAAAACAACCACTTAATAACGGGTATGGCCACCTCTTGAATTGACCACTGCAGTGCATCGCAGGCGCATAGAATTGACTAAAGTGTTGATTTCTGCCTGTGGAATATTGGTCCATTCCTGAATGAGCGCTTGACGAAGTTCGTTGACGTTAGCGGGTGGGTTGGGACGACGCCTCAATCGTCTGTCCAGACTATCCCAGACATGCTCGATGGGGTTGAGATCAGGACTTTTAGCGGGCCAGTCATCAATGAAATCAATGTTATTTGTCCTAAGAAAATTTACAGCGTCTCTAGCTGTATGAGAGGTGGCATTATCATGCTGAAAAACCGAAATGTTGGCGTTGTTATGGAACAGAGGAATGACGTGATGAGCGAGAATGTCATCGCGGTAAGGTTGAGCATTTAAATTGCCATCAATGACGACTAGTGGTGAACGATAACCACGGGCAATGGCTACCCAGACCATGACAGAACACCCACCCCCGAAACGATCTCGTTCAAGAACACAACAGTCAGCATAGCGTTCATTTCTCCTACGGTAGACGCGCACCCTGCCATCACCACGCTGTAAAGAAAATCTGGATTCATCCGAAAAAAGAACGGTATTCCAGCGTCGCCGTATCCAACGAGTGTGTACGTAAGGACGTCGTGCATGTAAACCGTTCTCCCGCAGATGATTACGAACAGTTTGCCCACTGATTCGGTTATTATGAAGCACAGGTGTGTTAGCGGCAGTAGCAGTGGCAGTTTGGAATCGATTGCGCAAATGCGTGTTCATGATATAGAGGTCTTGACCACGCGTTATAACACGCGGACGTCCACGACGTGGCAAGTCGTTGGTGCTTCCTGTCGTTCGAAATCGCTCGACTAGAACTCCCAACATGCCTTGCAACGTCTTCTGTCGACATGCCAGCATCAAGCATGCCAATCGCCCGTTCGCGTAAATTATTGGGTATTATTGGCATACTAAAAATGCTACAATGTAAAAAACGTTAATTTTTTTTACCAATTTTTAAGCGTTTTGTTCACTTGATAACAATGTCAGTAAGAGAAGTAAAACAAATTGACCAAATACTACACGGGACATGTCGAACCATGCATGCACGTGCAAATTGAATTTCACGTTGTCGACTATTAACAGTGCAAAAATAATCGATAAAATTCATGAATCCTGATAATACAGCTCAAGGCTAATACTACCTATATAATTTCATTACACAATGAATTCTTTAACACAACAAATACTATATGTACAAATCGGAAGTTTCTTTTTTTGTTCAGTATATATATATATATATATATATATGTAAACCATCGCTGCTGCTATTGGATCAAGAAAAGTGGGGGACATGCCCCCTCCCTCTTGCCCCTCCCTCCCCGCTTCCTACGCCAGTGAGATTTCATTTCATTTCAACTTATTTTCGTGCGTATTACCAATTAAGGTTCAAGCACGCTGTCCTGGGCACACATATCAGCTATCTGTGCTGTCTGTTGAGGACAGTGGGTTAGTTGGTTAGTGGTTAGTGAGAGAGAAGAGGGTGTGGCATTACACAGGCCTACCCATCGAGTCGCTAAAACTCGCAGCCTTATGTCCGAGACGTACCGGTCATGGACGTTTTCACCAGTACACCACGACAGCTATATATTATTACATGGATCCGTGTTTAGTGTGTGTCTTATTAACAGTGATAATTTACCCATGGATGACAGACTTTGGGAGAACAAGTTCTGTTCATACGCATTGATGTTCTTGGATAAAGCACAATTATTGCAAACTCTACTGGAAGATCCGTATGACATTATTATCATAACTAAGAGGTTTGTTTTACAAATTAATCATAAATTAATTACTGATGCATGTTAGAGTTAGAAATAATAACCTACGACCTTAGTGTTTCTAACAGAAAGAAAATTTTGGGTATGGCACTGTGGAATTGAGTGCAACCACAGTTAGTATGGGGGGCCTCCCCACGAAAGAAAATGGGTTACGTGTAGGGTTAAGGTTAAGAAAATTATACAGTAATGATAATAGTAATTAATGTTGTTAAAAAGTTAACTTTAAAAAAAATATATGCAAAAACAAATGTGAGTATGACGAAATATCCGTTTTACCTTTTGGCAGAAACCTTGGATCTATATTGTGACTTCTGTTATTCATTTCACATTCCGATAAAACAAACACACGGAAAAACTACACTGTGTTAATACCAACCATGCAACCAAACAAAGCTACAGGCCTCGTGGAATGTTTAACCAGCTCAACACCCAGTGATTTAAAAATATTTTTTTTTTAAAACAAAATTAACTAGTTACCAAAATTAAAGACTGACCAAAATTATCGCATTCTACTACGTTTTTGCTTATTACACAATCTCTATTAAAATTAATTGTATTAGCATGATGATCTGTTACTAAATACAAATAGCAGACATAATTTAATTTTTGATCCACAATTTAAACATTAAAAGTTGCGTTTCTGTCTAGATGAAAAATTATTACGTGCATCAAACTACTTGCAGGTTTGAAACAGAAATTATTGGCTGCTATAGATTGTATTATTCCACCTGACAGTTTTATCACACATTTTATTATGTGTAATGTAGTCTCTTTCAAATTATCTGTGTAAATTGTATATTATATTCTATTGTTAAAATGACAAAACAAAATTACCTACTATATAAAAGACAACTTAGAAAACATCTTTATCATGTCCGTTATTTAGGAAATAACCATATGGAGTTTTTAGATTTGCGGGTGTTATTGTCTATTTGATCCCGCCAATGTCACTTTTGACCGAAGACGTCATAATGCTAATACAGTTGTCAGTTTTTCATAAATCATATGTAATAAGCAAAACCATGGTGGGTGCAATTTTTATTAGCACTTTAAAAGCTAGATGCTAGTATCATATTTTGATTATGGAAAGGTGCGTATCAAAGCCTATTTAAAATAGGAATATGTCGTGTAGAGTATCATATTGTAACCTTCATCGATAGTACAACGATAACCATTGGCTGATTAATGCGAAAGTACCAAACTAAAAACAAAAGGTGTTTTATTGATAAATAGGGCTTAGTGTGTTACTACATTAACGCATGCAGTGTTGCATACTTTATAATTCATATACTGCAGTGACTCCTTAATTTTGTTATTTTAAATAACAGTATGATAACACTTGCAGGACGTAGGCCCACTATTACGAGAGTATTTAATTTCGAGATATTTAAGGGGTCAATAGGTTAAGCGGTCAGGAGATTTGTGGGTGTTTCAGCGTCACATGGGGAAGTTATTCACTTTGGTATTTCTTTATATATTTTCTAATAACTTCATATTTTGATTATCTCACACCATGCTTGTTCATTTAGTCTGTTTTGTTCCTTTGCAGGTACAAGTAATGAAAAATCTGAAACTTCTTTAGACTTTTGAAGTTTTCAAGTTCACAATAGATACTAAGAAGTTACTGAGATAATAATCTAATGTTGTATACTACCCACAAAACGTTTTAAGCAATTTGATTTTATTTTCGTCATAAATCATATTTCCAGATGTATGTAGAGTTATTATATCAGTAATTTATCATACATATATGCCTGTCCAAAAACACCCCAAAATGTTGGTACTATAAATTGAACAAGATTGGAGTTAACAGGTTAAGTTGGCCACCCTGAAAACACCTGTATGATTGATTGTTTTACGTGCCACGGTACACGTTACAATGAAAAAACCTGTATGATTGTTTTACGTACTGACAGTACATGTTACAATGAAAACACCTGTATGATTGTTTTATGTGCCACGGTACACGTTACAGCGAAAACACCTGTATGATTGTTTTACGTACTGACAGTACATGTTACAATGAAAACACCTGTATGATTGTTTTACGTGCAACAGTACACGTTACAACGAAAACACCTGTATGATTGTTTTACGTACTGACAGTACATGTTACAATGAAAACACCTGTATGATTGTTTTACGTGCCATGGTACACGTTACAATCAGCCACTTGTCATATCTGTACACTTGGTATCTCTATATAGACTGTAGACATGGTTGGACGCCATTTAACCAAGTGAGATGACTCAAGCAATAGGAATGGGAGCATGACCCAAAGAATTATATTAATTTGCATTATTGATGAAATAAGAGTGCTGCGTAAGATGTGGAATCATAGATTTGGTGAAAAGTAAATGCAATGTTTGCACAGTTCATCAGAAAAATAAGGTTATATTTAATTAACTCATCTTTCAGAATTTTGACTTGCATTTGCTGACCTGTAGGAATGATACCTGGAATGGTGTGGGTGGGGTTGGTGGGGGGCACAATTTCTAGTAAGGGGACCCCAGTCTTTTTTGCGGGGAGGCACAATAAACATTTGTATCATTATATATTATACAGAATACAAGTTACAACACAGACAATATTTTAAGGAGGGGACCAAGGGCAAAAGTGCACATGAGCTGATTCCCTGAAAATGGTACAATAAAACAAATTGTAAACCAATTGTTCAAAAGAATGGCAGCTTTATTTTTTTTTAGTTGGGTGACAGGTCCTCATGGGTCATGGTCCCATCTCTTGGATCTACAAAAAAGTTAAATTTTCTTCTTCATGTTTTTCCCCAGATGTATGTTTGAATTTTGGACGATGAGTACGATGTCACATGGTGGTTCTGGAGACGGGCTTGGTGACGCACCCATTGTTTCCATATCGGACACACAGACCTGGGAAAAAGATAAAAAATTTGTGGTAAGCGTATAATTATTACAGAGAGGTGAAACAGAACAGAATACTGCTTTACTTAATGACAGCCTAGCACAGTGTTTTAACAAGGTGTTTAATATGCATTTGCAGGCATTGTGGAAGCAAGTAGATATTTGGGGGGAGACTGAGATGGAGGGTGCAAAGCAAAGTGTCTCGGGGGTTTGCGGGTATGTTCCCCATAACATTTTGAAAACTAGATGTCCTGAAATGCAATTTCTTGCATTTACAAATAAAATTAATGTCTTTAAGATTTACTACCAATCATAGTTTTGATTCAGAATTAGCTCCCCAAGCCCCGCTCCGTGGTGCCAGGTTTGTAATATATTCAACAAAGTTAATTATGAAAAACCCATGGGTGTACAATTATTGCTTGCAGCACTGCTCAAAATTTACTCCAACAATGTTTACAAATCATCTGTGGTCAAAACTTGCTAACATAATATACCAAGGATTTATCCAGCATTTTTCACCAAGTCTCTTGGCTGATCGGATTGGGAAAATTAGCTCGATTTTAGTCATAATTGGGAATTTTGGGGGCCATTGAATTTATGCATATTGGTGTTTCTGCCAGAAAGAAATTTTGGAGTATGGCGCTATAGAATTGAATGCAACCAGAGTCAACAAGGGGTATGGAGGACCTCCTCCAGAGAGAAAATGGGTTAAGTTTAGGGTTAAGAAAATCATACAGTAATGATGAGAGTAATTAATTTTGTCAAAACGTTAATTTTAAAAAATAAATTTTTGGGTAATGGCGCCATACCAGTTTTACCCTTTGGCTGAAACCTATGTAATACTATTTAAAACATATAATTAATTATATTAATTTTTTTAATACATTGTTGTTAAATAAATAATAAATAAAATTCACCTATTTTTATTGTTCTTATTTTCAGTTACATACTAGAAAGTAAAAAATCCCCGACCACCACTTCAATATGTTCAAAGCACTTTATAATCACTATTAATAATTATTAACATGTAATTTGTAATATGTTCATTTACCAGTGCAAATAACATTAACTGTTCTAAATAAATTAATATATATTATTTAGTGTACTATTTAAAAATTCAAAACTGGTGGTTGCTAATATATAGAGGATATTCCCCGAGTGTCTTGTGATATCATAATTTATCAGCATGAGTTGATAAAAAGTATGAAATCTGAGGCTTGCCGAGGATTTTTATACTTTTATCAATGAGTGCTGATAAATTATGATATCACAAGACACAAGGGAGGTATTCTTTTTATCATCCATTAGCGACAATTGTAAACAATGTCAGTAACGTGGGTTGAATGTCACAATGTTTGGCAGCAGTAGACTCGTTAACTAGCAGAATGACAATGGCATGATGCCACTAATGATAGATTTAGCACTGAAACATACACAGTGGTGTAACAAAAGAAGCGATATCTCCTAGGAAAATATTGCAGGAGATATAACAAATTATAGTGCCAGCGACATCTCCTACAAAGCCTTTAATAGATGATAAACATATTTATTAAAAAAACAAAAACAAAAAAACATATTCACATTATTTAATTGTCTCAAATTGCAAGTGCTATCCTATTTTTTGCAGGAAAATAAAATATAAGGGAAGAAATTTTTTTGTATGTACTGTTTAAGAAGATCGATACATTGTTTAGATCAGTTTCATTACAAAATGTTAAAATTATCAGCAATGGAAACTAATTTGATGTACAGTACATGACTGATTTCTGTTTGCATTATGCCTACAGTGTGCTACTTAGAATAGACCTCTTTCACATTCCCATTGCACATGTGCGCGAGGAGTACCGTCCCTTGCTGAATTGGATGGTATCGAGGCTATATACAAATTGGGGGGGCATGATCGACAGTTGTCATGAGCATCGTGAGTAGCTTCGTAGGAGCTGTGAATCTCTAGCGACTAACGTACATATTTTGTATAAGCTGTTAAAATGGCTGCAAAAAACGGTCTACTAAAGTTTACATCAGAGTGGTTTAAGAACAAAAGCAGTGAAACATTAACTTAGACGAAGTCTCCGGAGCCGCTGTCAAGGGTATTTTAACAGCGCAAAATTAAAAGATTCATACAATAAAATTAACTTTAGTGGAATGTGTTTGCTACTTTTAACAATTAGAATTATAGTTAAATATTCACGCGGATTTACCAGTGATGCGGATTCTCCACATGTATCAGTATTTAAAATTTAATAAAATATGCCTCCCCTTCCCCCTAAAACAAACAACAAAACCCCTAACTTACATAGACCTTTATCACAGCTCCATTTTCCCCTTATCGTTTCATTAAAAAAAGACAGTCGTACAACTACTAATCAATGTTACATGTCCATCCACAAATTATTTATTTATGTGTCTATTTATTTATTTACTTATTTATTTATCTTATTTTATTTATTTATTATTTTATTTTATTTTCACTATCATTTATATCAGATACTAACTAACTAAGTGTTTTATTTAACGACGCACTCAACACATTTTATTTACGGTTATATGGCGTCAGACATATGGTTAAGGACCACACAGATTTTTTTTTTTTAGAGGAAACCCGCTGTCGCCACATAGGCTACTCTTTTTTACGACAGGCAGCAAGGGATCTTTTATTTGCGCTTCCCACAGGCAGGATAGCACAAACCATGGCCTTTGTTGAACCAGTTATGGATCACTGGTCGGTGCAAGTGGTTTACACCTACCCATTGAGCCTTGCGGAGCACTCACTCAGGGTTTGGAGTCGGTATCTGGATTAAAAATTCCATGCCTCGACTGGGATCCGAACCCAGTACCTACCAGCCTGTAGACCGATGGCCTTCCACGACGCCACCGAGGCCGGTATATATCAGATACATACAACTTCACTTGAAATAATATCTGATATTTATGAAGTTTTTAAACATATATGAGCTGTCACACGCGAAAACCTACAACTTAGCATGACATCAGAAACTGAGTAAACGCGGCTGTTTGCGTTGTTTGTTTTGAAGAATTTAGAAGATGACATCTTCTTTACATGAAGATCAGTTTGAAGTAAACATATATTTGTATGTACAATAGTATTTGGTTACTATTTTGTATTTTGTACCTGAGAACATTGGTCGAGATTGTTAGCGATACCATCAGTACTTTGATACACATTTACAAGCATAAGGAGAAGTCCTATATATTGATATGGTATGCAAGTATCACACGTTTTTATAACGTACATGATTATATATAACATAAAGTTCAGCAACTTTTCCAAAGTGGTAGACCCATGCAACCTGATACGATCCTAATTTGATGTTTGGTCTAACTTATGAATATTGTATATAACTTAGGCCCATAGCCAGCATGATTAGCGGGGTGGGAGGATTGAAATTTTATGTAAACGGAACTCATCAAATGCGAGTGCCAAAGGCGCGGAGCCGTAGACGGTGGGAAGAGGGTTTCGCCAGATTTATATATATATACATATATAGAACCCCTTGCTAAACAATGAGATGACACCGGTTACACTCGAGAATAATACACAAACTTTTGTTGCGAAATATACGTTAACAAGTTGCATTAAGTTGTGGTATGCATGTAAAATGGCCTGGTCACAGAGCCACGACAAGAAACTGTTTATTTTCAGTCGTACCAATGTATTTATAATAAATGATACATGGCATACTTCTTACATCCCACAAACAGGATAGCATACACAACGTCCTTTGATGGATCATTGGTTGGGACGGGAAATAATCAAACGGGCCCACTGAGGAGGATCGAACCTTCAGCAAATGGAACCTCAGACAGACATTCTTGCTATGTTATCCCGGTTATTTGGGGACATGGACTTTTATATGTAAAATCCGATTTTCTTTTCATTTGAGCGGAACTCTCAATCCTGCGTGGGGGGGATTGTCCAATACCCCGATCCTCCTCCTCTCCTCCCCCCCCCCCCCCCCCCCCCCCCCCCAGCTACGGGCCTGACATGGTACTGAATATGTTTGCTTCAAACATTCAAACGAAGTATCTTATGACTGGTTCCTTATGACTGCGCATAATAAACCCTCATGAGTTTATAATAAAGAGACCATCCTGAGTTTGTAGCTATATTATCATGCTGTCAGCTAGTCTAATATGTTATAGGCTAAATAACACTTATATCTTTCTTAGGTTAAATAATCTTGCTTCGAATTTAAATAGCTGTATATGCAATACAGTTACATTTCTGACCATTCTTAGGTTGGTAGCCCCACTTTTATAAACCCGGTTTAAAATATGACTGTGTCCCTCCACTACAGACTGTGCTCCCTCCCCTCCCCCAACTCCAGATATCATTCTTATGGGCCTGATTCTAATGTTTTATATACCATAGCTCAACTTTCATATGTATCATTTTATTTTATTCCAAATACCGAACAAAATTTTTAATAACTCCCGACAAGAATCCTGAATGTATTTATCTGTATAATGCTTTATAAATATTTAAATCATGTTAAATACAATGAATATCTGCATACATACACGCACGCACACATTAATATTATTTCAGCTTATATCCGATATGCCCCCCAACTTGTCCACATGTCTGTTTTTGCGAGATCTCGTGTGAGTTCGCGGTTTGCGTCCTCAAATTACCCCGCAACGGACACATGCGCAGTGGAATGTGAAAAAGGTCTATAGCAAATCATTGAGTACCAGTGTAAACAGCATGAAATAATTTTTGTCTGTTCAGCTTAGATGTGAATAAAATTAAATTGGTAAGTAGATTAATTTTTAGATTCTATATATTGACGATGATTAGATTTTGCTATTAGACAGGTGAATAATTGGGAATTTATAGCCAAGAAATTGGGAATTTTCTGTGACATATGTATTTGGATAGGTTCTGATGTTCGGTACCATACAACGCGTGGATAAATCGCTGTACTGCTATCAAAGACTATCAAAACGTCAACTGGCCCCCAATTAATTCTGTTGAGTATATAATTGTGACATTGGTTAAAAGAATTGGAGAGGAATCCTTCATTTATAATGTTGTATGTTATACATTACTCCTAATTAACACATGGATTTGTTTGGATGTGCTTTACTACAGATAGCATGCAGGTAGTACAGGGTTTTATCACCTATGTTTCTAGACTCTGATAATTGGCACTATTCCCCACCATTCCCCAAAAACTATGTCTTGGAGTAAAAAATTCCCAATCTGAATATAAATAAATCCCATTTTTATTATTATATAAAGATATATTTAGAAAATAATGTGTAACACTTGACAAACACTCCTTCCCTCCCCTATTAAATTATGTAATGCAAAATAAATATATTACTTTGAATAAATTAATACAAGTACATTAATATATAGTATTACTGTTTTAAATTCTAACTTAGCTTAATGAGATATTGTGTAAATGAAACTGAAAATTCCCAATTTTGTTAAAAAGGCTAAATTTCCCAAAGTCAAAGCCATTGGTGTCAAGTCAAATTTGAGAAATAAAACCCTGTACTTTGTACATACAATAATATTTGATACACAACAAATACTGGAACTTTTAAAATTTAAATTTAAATTTTGTTTTTCTAGTAGATGGTCATTGCAAACACCACTTCAGACTGAGTACCTCGATTTTTATCAGAATAAAAGACTCTAGAATTGTACATAGCCAACTTTAACCATTTGTGTTTAAATGGGTGAGACATAGCCAAGTGGTAAACACACGCTTGATGTGCGGTCGGTTTGGGATCGATCCCCATCAGTGGGTCCATTCGGCTATTTCTCATTCTAGCCAGTGCACACTATGACTGGTATATCAAAGGCTGTGGTTTGTGCTATTCTATCTGTGGGAGAGTACATATAAAAGATCCCTTGCTACCAATGGAAAAATATAGCGGGCATGTATGTCAGAATTACCAAATGTTTGACATCCAATAGCCAGTGATTAATAAAGCAGTGTTGTCTAGTGGTGTCATTAAACAACTCCCCCCCCCCCCCCCATTAAAACACTTGACAATATTCTAAATACTATACAGTGGTACCTATATCATGGTGTAAAAGTTCTTATAATATCCTCTCCTAGTGTTTACAGTGGTAACATACACCTGCGCCCATGACAGGCGTGTGCCCATGACAGATGTGCACTACAACAGATTGTTCTGAATTTGCATGTTAATTCCTATGACCTGACTTGACCTGACAATCACATAGCTTATTCGGGTAGGAGTAAACTTGAATATTATGCTGTAAACTCAAAACCTACATGTACAATTATGACTGTATTGATAGATACTGATTGTGTAAATGTATGTAATTCCATGTTGACTAAACTGATTATCTTATTTATAATGGTCACTGATTACTCCATGGTAAAACACCCACCTGAGGTCTCGATAGGTCATTGTCCATTTAACCGTATTAGACCCATTTATTACCAATTCAAGTGAAATACATGTAAACAATTATACTATGCTGTTTCTTAAAGGGATAGTAAACTCAAAGATGAGCCTTATGTGATGGAAAGATGCATACCCGAACCACCAACACATACTGACACTTTAAGCACTTAAAAATGCGTAATTTTAGAGTTAATAAAAAACCATGATTATTCCTGCTAACTGGGGGCAGCCATTTTGTTTTGTTTTCGTTGTGTCGGGAATTCTAGCTTGGGGTGAAGTAACATCAGCTCTGACCAACTCTTGTATGCTCAGTGTAAACAAACGCATTCATTTACGACAAGTCGCTTTGCTTTCATCAACTCATAAAACTAGATAAATGACTTGATAATATAATAAACTATTTAACTAAATATATTTCAGTTTGCATTAATAAAACGAAATGGGGTTATGGTATTTTTCTCTCTTAATAAAATCCAAAGGAAAACTGCATATTATTAGGCCTATTGGTAGGGTACTTTGGAGCAAAAACTACCACTCACGATACCCAAGTGATAATTTTTATTTCTTTGGGACTACATCATTATTGGTCAGTTTTGTGATTTTAGATGGGAAAGTCTACTTAATCAAGGGTTTTACAGAATTATTTACAGTAATAAACCAGGACGGCTGATAATGTCTATTACCATTTTAGGGGTGGCCGGTTATCCTACAATACCCTATGATCTTAATAAAACAGGCACATTTTTTGTGTGTGTCTTAGACACCGTGACTAGTGACCGTCCAAATATACATCTGCAAATCAGGAACCATAGGTACAGACCACATGGGTTAATGTACGGACAAAACATAATACAGTTTATTTTGAAACTTTGACAATGGTGGTTTATTTTGTATTGAAAAATAATATATACTTGGTACTGGCTTACTGGGATGGATATTATTACAGAACATTGCGATGCATCTGCAAAAATCAGGTATGTCTTGTTTCTTCAGTTCTAAGTATTACGTAACTACCAACTCGCCAGAGGGCGTATTCACAGGGATGGTACAAAATAGCTGCGCCTGTTATATATGGTGGCCGTCACATTTAACCGTTTTATTAATTAACTATAAGATTATACTTGTTGATATTAAGCAATAATGTGTATTATATATTGTTGAATATGCATACAAGTCCAAAAGCCTTGTGCGAGCATTCCTTTAAAGTAGGGTTCAAAATAGGAAGTAAATCATGGCCTGTTGTAATTAGTGTTTAAAACAGCAGGCTGGCCTACTGGAAATAAGATAGTATTTGGTGACAAGAGGGTTTAGGTTAGTGTGTGAAAAATTAGGATCTCTAAGATCTGTATTTTAAAGAATTATGAAATTAAAATATAACAGAAAAACTAGCTAAATAGCAGATGAGATAATTGTACTACATACATCTGTTTTCTCATTCCAACCAGGATACAACAACTGGTCAAAGGCTGTGGTATATGCTTTCCTGTCTGTGGGATAGTACATATTAAAAATTCCTTGCTATATTGGGAAAATGTAGAGGGTTTTCTATGATGACTACATCGCTCCAGCCAGTGCACCATGACTGGTAAATCAAAGGCCGTGGTATGTGCTATCCTGCATATAAAAGAGTAGCCCATGAAGTGGCGACAGCAGGTTTCCTCCCTCAATATCTGTGTGGTCCTTAACCACATGTCCGACGCCATCTAACCGTAAATAAAATATGTTGAGTGCATCGTTAAATAAACCATTTCCTCCTGATGACTACGTGTCAGAATGACCAAATGTTTAACATCCAATAGCCGATGATTAATTAATTAAAGTGCTCTAGTGGGGTCTCTTCGGGTAGCTTTAGTGGATGAATTTCTACTTCACATGCCAAGTTTAAAACATGGACTTCTTTTCACATTTCACAAACAGCTATTTTGAGTCCTGTTAGTCAGTGACCCTCAATCATTATTAGCAGTGGAAAATATGTCTATTTATTACATTTTAAAAGAAACATTACACGTTACGTACAATACATTCCTTAAAGTGTTAAATTTGGCAAATCAATGAGTTTCTTGTTCTTCTTGTGTTCACAGCATCTTCCAACGCAAGTTACGTAAAACAGAAAGGGTGCTCCTCAGAATCTAGCTAGGTTCATCATCCTCCTAATCACAATAACCTACCATAGGTGGTAATTAACAACAGGTATCTCTTGTTGTTGATCAGGAATGACAGTTACATTATATTTGATGGGTTTATCAGCAGGCCTCAGGATTTCAGATATTATTGAAAACACTTTACCATGCATATCGCCCTGCCTTTCCTTTAAATTCCACGTTGTGTATAATATATTATATATATATTTTTCCTTGCTCCATGCCCTAATGTTTTTTCTTAATCCAACCCATGTGCAAATAAACAATATGCAGGTATGGAAACCGATTTCAGGGTTAAAATATTCATTTCCTTCTGTTGTTTGTAGAGTGTAGCTTTCCCTTTTTGAGGGCAGTTTGAAGATGTTAAGACTGTTAGGACTGATTTTATAGTACCTGCTTAATCGGACTCGTGTTTGGGAGGTACTGGGTTCATGTCCCACCTGAAGCAATGTCGAGTGTTTCAGTTCAGTACCGACTCGGTACTGGGAATCAGATGACCTTTTGTGATTATCACTCAGTTTACACAAACCAATTAGTGATTGATTAATAATCTATCAAAATATACATCATGCTGTGGGGGTATTAAATCTTCTGCTTTTTGCCAATCAGGGTAGATATGTAGATTTTTTCGCAATTTAAAGGAAAGTAACCCTGTATTGTACTCACTTGTACTGGATCAGGAAACTTGTACTGGATTAATTGGTCAAAATGGTTCAAGTAAGTAATACAGTATATTGCCATGTGTTAGCTGACTCCTTGTGTTAGCCGACCTCTTAGTTTGACCCTAAATATCAAGTACAAAATCATCGGCCTTGTGTATAAGCCGAAGTCATCTTTTGTCCAGTTGTACGTTGTATTGATTTCAATAATACTGTCAACAAATAGACTTTGTGCTTTTCTTTTTCATTATATTTTTTTCCCTTTAATTATTAAAGACATGGTAATCGTTATCGCAATGCTAACGTCTTTCATATGCCATGCAAAAATAATTTAGCACTAATAAATCATAACAGGAAAATAAACAATTCACGCTGTAACAACATATCACTGCACATAAGTAATTAAATTATTCACTGGACAGCAACTAATAAAATCATTAAGGCATGTTTAATCCCTGTTTTCCCCCACACAGAAACAAACAACTCTTTGGTCCGTGACTGTTGTTCACACTAGGGCAGGATGACGAAATTGTGTGTTCCAATCAAATAAGAGCTTACGAAATGATATAGACAGAAGTGTCTGGAGTAAAGGAAAGCTAATATAAACTGATCGAGACTAAAAGTTTCTTTTTTGTTTAACAACACCACTAGAGCACATTGATTTATTAATCATCGGCTATTGGATGTCAAACATAATGTAATTTTGACAGTCACAGAGAGGAAACCCACTACATTTTTCCATTAGTAGCAAGGGATCTTTTATATGCACCATCCCACAGACAGGATAGCACATACCACAGCCTTTGTTATACTAGTCATGGATGCTCTGGCTGGATAAAGAAATAGCCCAATGGGCCCACCGATGGGAATCGATCCCAGTCTGACCCCGCATTAGGCGTGCGCTTTACCACTGGGCTACGTCCCACCTCTTGATCGAGTCTATAGTTCACTTATCATATGGTATGGTCATGTAACAATTGTGGGAGGTAATTATGGTATGGTCATGTAACAATTGTGGGAGGTAATTATGGTATGGTCATGTAACAATTGTGGGAGGTAATTATTGTCGTGAAATTCATGGTATGTTTTGTCAGTTGGTAATGCTAATAATGAGCTTAATTTATTTATGGCATTACTTTACAGTTTGCTCAGTCAGCTCCATGAATGGGAAAATCACTAAATGTATTGCCACGTACACCAAGTTTCAATCAGCTCCATGAATGGGAAAATCACTAAATGTATCGCCACGTACACCAAGTTTCAATCAGCTCCATGAATGGGAAAATCACTAAATGTATCGCCACGTACACCAAGTTTCAGTCAGCTCCATTAATCGGAAAATCACTAAATGTATCACCACGTACACCAAGTTTCAGTCAGCTCCATTAATCGGAAAATCACTAAATGTATCGCCACGTACACCAAGTTTCAGTCAGCTCCATTAATCAGAAAATCACTAAATGTAACGCCACGTACACCAAGTTTCAATCAGCTCCATTAATCGGAAAATCACTAAATGTAACGCCACGTACACCAAGTTTCAATCAGCTCCATTAATCGGAAAATCACTAAATGTATCGCCACGTACACCAAGTTTCAATCAGCTCCATTAATTGGAAAATCACTAAATGTATCGCCACGTACACCAAGTTTCAATCAGCTCCATTAATCGGAAAATCACTAAATGTATCGCCACGTACACCAAGTTTCAATCAGCTCCATGAATGGGAAAATCACTAAATGTATCGCCACGTACACCAAGTTTCAGTCAGCTCCATTAATCGGAAAATCACTAAATGTATCGCCACGTACACCAAGTTTCAGTCAGCTCCATTAATCGGAAAATTCAGTCATCTCCACGTATTTCAGTCGGAAAATCACTAAATGTATCGCCACGTACACCAAGTTTCAGTCAGCTCCATTAATCGGAAAATCACTAAATGTATCGCCACGTACACCAAGTTTCAATCAGCTCCATTAATCGGAAAATCACTAAATGTAACGCCACGTACACCAAGTTTCACCCACTTCACGGGTGCAATTATGGGTATTTTCCCTAAGTGTATGATGCCCTACCTGGGAATAATTACCCAGCAGGCACTGCAGGTTCCATGTACCCTACGCGTGGATGACAGCAGTCGTAGAGAGAATTCTATTAAGTAGTCCCATAGACAATCTGATTAAAATCAGCTCTACCGGTCTACCAGTAGATCTAACAGCATTGCGTGGACTCATCTATTAATTGTCGTGTGAGAGCCAGAAGGACGTAAGTGCATCAAAATGCATTTTTAAAAAGCCGAGATAATGAAGGAAAACTGTTTTTCAGTAGTTAAGATGTCAAATTTGTTTTAATGACAATGAAAGCTGAACATATTTATGATTTATTTGTATATTTACGGTATTTATAGCATATTAGGTGTTTTAGTTATTTGCTTAAATAGTTGTAGTTACGACATTTATTCATGATTAAAGTAAATGCGTCATTTACGACCAACAGTATATCAAGTAAATTTAAATATTTATTCTGAAAGAACCATCACTTCTAAAACATTTCAGTTTTGCAAATCATATATTTATTTTTAAAAAGGAGATAGCTTGAAAATAGAAAATATTTAGAAGCAAACATTCAAAAAGGAATAATAGTAAAAGTATGTATGAATAAAATCACCGCTTAAACAAAATATTACGTGAAAAAAGTTATTTTACTTTTGTTAATAATAATGCGATAAATAAAATGACCAATTGAACAAAATAATAATGTGAAAAAAACTACTCTTGACTCGTGAAATCCTTGTTTTTTTGTTTGACCCACCCCTGATTTTGTGTGACCGTACATGTATCTGGTCACATGGTAGTGCTCCATGTTCGTTGTTTGATGATGGTGCATCAGAATCAGACGACTTGTCTATACAAAACCTCTTTTTCTAGGCAAGTATTCGTTCCTGATGAGTCATCAGAAAAGCTGATGTCATGTTGTGTATAGTGTTCTTTCCGTTTTCTTTGCGCCATGGGAGTCCTTTTAAAGATAATTCCTGGTTCTGCTTCCTCAGGTTGTACTTCACTAGTTTCAAGATTACCTGGTTTACCAGCTAGTGCAATAAACAAACCAGAATAGTTAAGCAAACTGAAACTGGTATCCTTTAATTAAGAAACTATGTTTAGTAGCTTGTTGGTTTGGGATACATCGGTTTCAAGTGAAGCTCATTCAAAGGATATAGGGTTTACATTTCCAATGTACTCTCCGGGTTCTGTTGTGTGGTTCTGTTGTGTGTTGGGTGTACTCTCCGGGTTCTGTTGTGTGTTCAGTGATCTCTCCAGGTTCTGTTGTGTGTTGGGTGTACTCTCCGGGTTCTGTTGTTTGTTCAGTGATCTCTCCAGGTTCTGTTGTGTGTTGGGTGTACTCTCCGGGTTCTGTTGTGTGTTCAGTGATCTCTCCAGGTTCTGTTGTGTGTTGGGTGTACTCTCCGGGTTCTGTTGTGTGTCCAGTGATCTCTCCAGGTTCTGTTGTGTGTTAGGTGTACTCTCCAGGTTCTGTTGTGTGTCCAGTGATCTCTCCAGGTTCTGTTGTGTGTCCAGTGATCTCTCCGGGTTCTGTTGTGTGTTCAGTGCACACACCTGCCTACAACCCACTTTGCCTACAACCCACTTTGCCTACAGCCCACTTTGCCTACACCCATTTTGCCTACAACACAGTATGCCTACACTCAGTTTGCCTACAGTATGAAAAGGTGACATCCCTAGTTAATAGTGGGACAATCCCTATTATTTTGTGTCTCAAACTAATATAAAAACATTGTATTATATAAATAATTAAGATTATAATGAACATAAGTAATGTAATTAGGGCTTAGTTGCGCAAAGGTGATTTCATGCTCTTTATGGTGATTAGTATTAGTCCAATGGTCCCATACAGGATCTTTAATATGTGATCAAAGTTAATGGCCTCCATGATTCTTTGATATGGGATTAAAGTTAAAGTTTGTACAAAACATTTGTTTAATATTTGTGAGGTCATTTTAATAGTTTAATTGTTTTTGTTGTGTAATGTTAATCGTTTTTATAATAAAATATATGTTTGTCATATTATTTTGTCATGTTATTTTTATAGACAGCGTTGGTGGGACCATTCGGCTATTTCTCGTTCCAGCCAGTGCACCATGACTGGTATATCAAAGGCCGTGGTATGTACTACCCTGTCTGTGGTACGGTGCATATAAAAGATCCCTTGCTGCCAATCGAAAAGAGTAGCCCATGAAGTGGCGACAGCGGGTTTCCTCTCTCATTATCTGTGTGGTCCTTAACCATATGTGTTGAGTGCGTCGTTAAATAAAACATTCTTTCTTTCTTTTCTTTTTTTATAGACCGGGACCATATATGGAATGTTACACTTTTAAATGGGGATGACATCTTTTCATACTGGGTGTAGGCAAAGTAGGTTGTAGGCAAAATGGGAGGACACCGTTTTATTGTGTATTTGGTGATCTCCCCGGGTCCTATTGTGTGTCCAGTGATCTCTCCAGGTTATATTGTGTGTTCATTGATCTCCCCAGATTCTGCTGTGTGTCCAGTGATCTCTCCAGGTTCTGTTGTGTTTTCAGTGATCTCTTCAGGTTCTGTTGTATGTTCAGTGATCTCTCCAGGTTCTTTTGTGTGTTCAGTGATCTCTCCAAATTATGATGTGTGTTCAGTGATCTCTCCAGTTCTATTGTGTGTTCGGTGATCTCTCCAGGTTCTGTTATGAGTCCAGTGATCTTTCCAGGTTCTGTTGTGTTCAGTAATTTCTTCAGGTTCTACTGTGTTCAGATATCTCTCCAGGTTATGTATGATGTGTCTTCCGAGATCTTTCCAGGTTATGCATGATGTGTGTTCAGTGATATCTCCAGACTATGTTATGTGCAGTGTTCTCTCCGTGTTTTGTTGAGTGTTAAGTGATCAATCCTCCGGTTTCTGTTGTGTGTGCTAAATTATTTTCTGCATCTGTTGTGAGTGATATGTCATGTTCAAGTTCTCTTATGTGTGCTATGTCATGATCATGGTATGTTGTATGTGTGTTCTGTCATGTTCTTCTTCAGGTTCTGTTGTGTGTACTATGTCACGTTCAGGTTCTGTTGTGTGTGCCACGTCATGTTCATGTTTTGTTGTGAGTTCTCTACTATGTTCAGGTTCTGTTGATGTGCCACATTCTGTTGTGTATGCTATATATCATATTCAGGTCCTGTTGTGTGAGCCATGTTATGTTCATGTCCTGTTGTGTGTGCTTTGTCATGTTCATCTTATGTTGTGTGTGCCATGTCATGTTCAGCTTCTGTTGTGCATGCTGTGTTGTGCTAATGTTTTGGTGTGTGTGTTGTGTCATGTTCACGTTCAACATTCTGTTGCTTAGCTTAGTAACTGGTTTAACATGTCTATAGTCCATATACCACTATGGTTTCGAACATGCCTATCCTGAGTCCGGCCTCCAATAGGATGAGGGGTCTGACTCAGGAATGGGATATTCTGTTGCAAATATGTGTTAACTGTAAAGTTAATCAAAGTTCATAGATCTTGCTATCGTTTATGTTGAGGCCACATTCACTTTATTCGCCTTTTAACCTTACGTCTGATTGCACTGTCTTTTGTTACTGGACTTTGTCCTGGATAACTTAAAATGACGTTTGTATGTGCAATATTGTTAATCCATGCCTACATTAGGGCAATCATGTAGATCTTCAAAGGCAGCTGAAAGGCGGAACTTGATCACCGTAACATATAATTAAATATATGTACATCCAAAATCAGTGTGATTATGCTTGCACTTTGGTCGTATATGCCACATAGAACATTATTATGAATTAAAATTATATCTACAGATACAAATTACATGTTCGAAATTTTGCTTCAATTAAAAACACTTCAAAATAGATACATGTATTTGTTTTTCAAGAAAATTCACCAAAACATGTTTATTATTATAATTATGGTGCACATAAAATAGCAAACCATACAAATATTAATGTTACTGCAATTCTTATTTATATATACAGACACCATTCTTGTCTGTTGCCAAATGGTTCGGTGCATGCAGTACCAAATGTTTTTCTTAAATAGACCGGGCTCTCACAATGACAAAAGTCATATTATTTTTAGGATTCAAGCACATAAAAATATTGACATAATGTATGCTCTATTGTACTTCACATTTGTAATTTCTATCACAGACTGATAACAAAGAATACATATGTGTCGTATTTGGCACATACAACCTATGTCAGACATAATTATATAACAAACTGTATTTAAAAAGGGTGTATCTACCACACACGACCATAATGGACAGGAAGCAAATCGGAGGAAAGTCGTATGTGTCAGTTACGTCTATTTCCATGCAAATTGGTATCTGTGATTCACTTACGACCATTTAAATCCTGTATAAGTGATGCAATTAGAGACACAGCTACAATTTTTTTGTGACAATATGTAATCGGGGATGGCGATTCCGAATATGCAAAAATTACATTTTAGGTGGTATCTGCCACTTTTAGCTCTCACGCTACGAAATAACAATTTAAATATCGACCAATTTCACTTTGCCTTTTATAGCGTTATTCGGGAGCATACAAATTCTAAAAATATCGGGCGAGACTATGCAATAGGTGAACTTGTTGGTCTATTTCAGCATTAAAAAACAAGGGAAAAAGTACTGTAATAATCTCTGGATTGCATACTAGTACATGTATAAACAGATTTTATGGCCATACCATTACGGGGTAGTTTTTTCATCGTGAAATTTTTTTATATAAAATTTTATATTAAAATTAGTTTGATAATATAGCTCAGTGCTCTTATCCCAATTTCTTTGATTATTTATGATAACACATCTAGTTGTTTACAAACGTACGTGTGTTAACAATTTTAAGACATATGACTAGCTGCTCCTAGGTGATGACCAGGTGACCAATGCCATATGTCCAAAAAAAAAACAGCACGGTGGAAACTGACGACGTATAGTTAACCTGGCAATCATGTGTCTATGACACATAAGTCTGCTACAAGTGCAAAGGGTGGTAAATATATTTTAGTCAATAAAGATGTAAAATTTGCTTAAAACCTGGTTTTTGAGGATATGTAAGAAATAGAATAATACATTCGTGTCCGTTAGACACCATTTATCTCACAACTTGTTGTTTAGAAATGTATCAAACTCACTTTCGCTCATTAGATACATTGTAAAACAACTCGTTGTGAGATAAATGGTACATGTATCTAACGGCCACTCATGTAGTATTCTCTATGTATCTGTCTTGAATCCAGAACAAAATCCCCTCATGACAGAATCCTCTCCAGACCCCCACCCCCATAATTAAATCCAAGGGTTTTAGAATGTTTGTTGTGTATACTCTCATCCTGTTTTATTTTCATTTGATATACAGTGAAATCCATGAAAACAAAACACCACTATAGAGCATATTGATTAATTAATCGTTATTGGATGTCAAACATTTGGTCATTCTGACTCGTCGTCAGAGGAAACCCACTACATTTTCTTAATACAGCAAGGGATCTTTTATATACACTTTCCCACAGACAGGAAAGCACATACCACAGCCTTTGGCCAGTTGTGGTGCACTGGTTGGAACGAGAAATCCCGTCCCCTGAAAACATGACCCTTGAATTCCCTCATAACAGAACCTCTTTAACTCGGACATCTCTTAACAGGGATTTCTGTCCTGGGTCAGAAATCCCTGCTTCTTGTTATATCTGACTGTCTCCCTCTCCCACGTGGCGGGACGTAGCCCAGTAGTAAAGCACTCGCTCGATACATGGTCGGTCTGGGAACGATCCCTGTTGGTGGGCCCATTGGGCTATTTCTCGTTCCAGCCAGTGCACTACGACTGGTATGTCTGTCTGTGAGATGGTGCATATAAAAGATCCCTTGCTGCTAATAAAAAAGAGTATCCCATGAAGTGGGACAGCAGGTTTCCTCTCTCAATATCTGTGTGGTCCTTAACCATATGTCTGATGCCATATAACCATAATTAAAATGTGTTGAGTGTGTCGTTAAATAAAACATTTCTTTCTTTCTTTCTTTCCCTCCCCCACTTCCCTTTAAGATGATACTAGTTTTGCCACTGACTTGGCTGTTGTTATTCATGCTCTGATGTGACTCAGTCTTAGCAGACTGTTTGAACCTGGCTATTCTACAGTCAAACTCACATTACACTCAGATTGTCATTGCCATACTAAATAAAGACTTTGCCTTTATCTTACCAGCTTCTTGCTGCTGTCATATTAAATTAAGAATTTGCTGAGTTGGCGGTATTGATTCATCTCAATCTAGAAAGTCACAGGAATGATAATACTAATTGGGCAAATAGATCTGTCCACTCAAAGTAGTGAGAGGTATAGGAAAACTCAGTGCAAAAGAAAAACAAATAATTTTTGTAGAGTAACACCCCGGCACATTGTTTTAGTCAGTGGTCATCAGATGCCATGTAGCAGCACGGTTTCTTTTATATTCACATATGTTTTGATGTACCATGCATGGGAGAATGGTTAGAATGGAGTGGATCTAAACCTATGATCGAATACATTTCTGTCAAGGGCACTACTAGTATCGCTGAGCTACAAAATGTACACCTGATATCATCACTGTTTTAACAGTGATTCATGAGTGCATGCATTACAGATATATATATATATATATATATTCCACTGAGCTCTGTCTTGTGCAAGGTTTGGTTTATTATACCAGTCCATGGAGTGGCAGTCTTATAGTCAACCCAAGAAGGATTTAAGTACCTGTAAATTAAGGATATCCTTGAGAATGGCAGTCCTACAGTTGAACCAAGAAGGATTTAAGTACCTGTAAATTAAGGATCTCCTTTGAAGTGGCAGTCCTGTATATGTAATAGAAGAAATCATGACTGCAAAAAGACCCATTGACTCTGCCTTGTGCAGAGATATGGTTTTAATTGTGGAAAATGGTTTTGTCATTCAGATTTGGTTGTAAAATCTGTTATCTTGTATATTATGAGACTAGAAAAAAACTCTGACATCAAATCTTAGGTTTTGGTAGCTAAAAGAAAATGTTAACTTCAAAAGGTAATAAATTATACTTTCATGAACTCTACACCCCAAAAAATGTCATAGGCCTACTTGTGGCCTGGTTGCTGAAAAACTAAGCCTCTTTTTCAACCAGTGCTGCAGCACGAACTGTTTTAAATATTTATTTGACAAGACAGATTATTTCTTTTCACGTCAAAAGACAATTGCTGGAAAAATCGTAAAAACCTCTTCGATCAATGTTGCTTCAAACGTACTGTTCGTTCCATAATTGTTGACAAATCCTCAGTTCCAATGAAAATCAATAATATCTTGCACCGGCCTGTTAAAACTTGTTTGTCAAAGTGCGTGCTAACATCCTTTAAAGCTGAATTGATGTGAAGTCTGGTTATTTTTGATCCACAGTCGACAAAATGTACGTCTGAACTACTTGGTAATTCTT
This sequence comes from Gigantopelta aegis, assembly GCF_016097555.1. NCBI lineage: Eukaryota > Metazoa > Mollusca > Gastropoda > Neomphalida > Peltospiridae > Gigantopelta > Gigantopelta aegis. Next base: position 90,310,163 of record NC_054704.1, on the reverse strand, counting down.
AGTTACCACGTCTCAATTGTCTGTCCTTTGGGATTGTTCAGCATTTCGACCTTTTCATGCCCACATTACTCATTTCAAAGTTATGGGTTTGTGGAAACAAGAGATAGTGGTGGTGAAAGAAAACCTACAGTAATAAATATTTCACCATTGTGATTCAATCTTCAGTCATAATCCATTGAGTGGGGCTATCTTAAAGAACTCTTTAGAGGACAGTCTTTATGATGATGTTCAATTCTCAGGATGTGATTTTTTTTCAGCTAATATATCTCTGATTTCAGCTGTTAAACATTTAAAATTACTTTTAGAAAGTAGAAATCTGAAATGCTGACAAGTCACTTTAAGTGTTATTTCACCTTGATGAACCTGTGGACTGGCCTCGGTGGTCTTGTAGTTAAGCCATCGGACATAAGGCTGGTAAGTACAAGGTTCGCAGCCCGATACCGGCTCCCACCCAGACTGACTTTTAACAACTCAGTGGATAGATGTAAAACCACTACACCCTCTTCTCTCACTAACCACTAACAACTAACTCACTGTCCTGGACAGACAGCCCACATAGCTGGGGTGTGTGCCCAGGACACAGCGTGGTTGAACCTTAATTGGATATAAGCACGAATATTAGGTTTTCTCCATACCAACCAGCTGGATTATCAAAGACTGGTATGTGCTGTCCTGTCTGTGCATATAAACTATTCCTTGTTGCTAATGAAAACAATGGGTTTTTTCTGAAGACCAAATAGCAGAATTTCAAAATGACATTCAACTACTGATGACAAATCAATCTGCTCTAGTGTTAATTGTCATTTTAAGTAAGTTTCAAATCAATCTGCTCTAGTGTTAATTGTCATTTTAAGTTTCATATCAATCTGCTCTAGTGTTAATTGTCATTTTAAGTAAGTTTCATATCAATCTGCTCTAGTGTTAATTGTCATTTTAAGTAAGTTTCATATCAATCGGCTCTAGTGTTAATTGTCATTTTAAGTAAGTTTCATATCAATCGGCTCTAGTGTTAATTGTCATTTTAAATAAGTTTCATATCAATCGGCTCTAGTGTTAATTGTCATTTTAAGTAAGTTTCATATCAATCTGCTCTAGTGTTAATTGTCATTTTAAGTAAGTTTCATATCAATTTAGGTTTAAGCTTTTAAAAACCGTTTGGGGCGGGATGTAGCCCAGTGGTAAAGTGCTCGCTTGATGTGTGGTTGGTCTAGGATCGATCCCCATTGATGGGCCCATTTCGCTATTTCTTGTTCCAGCCAGTGTGCCACAACTGATATATCAAAGGTTGTGGTATGTGTTATCCTGTCTGTGGGATGGTGCATATAAAAGTTCCCTTGCTACTAATGGAAAATGTAGCGGGTTTCCTCTGTAAGACTATATGTCGAAATGATCAGATGTTTGACATCCAATAGGTGATGAATCATAAAACACTGTGGATAAAAAAAAAAAACTTTAGCTCACGATTCCATACATTTGTAATTTAAGCAGTATACATTTCAAATGAAATTAAAGATTTAAAGATCACACAGTTAGCATGTGTATCACGTTTAATGTAGCTTACTCTGGTTTTAAACATAGCGTTAATCAATACATTTCTTTCACTTGGCAAGATGATTGGAACTGTGCGGTTGCGAACAAGCTTCGCTGTGTCAAGCCACTACGGGGAGAGTGGCAGTCCTCCTACAGGCAATGCAGGGTCTTGGGGTCATGCTCGCATCGGTCATACATACCGTACTTGACAGATTCATTCATTCTGAAAAAGGATCCTCCACCTCAATGTGAACATGGTCAGTGTATTCTGACAGTGTTCACATTTTGGTGGAGTGCAATCATCTAAAGCAAATTAGGAAAGATATGTTGAATTTCTTCATGATGTTGAATTTTATTGTAATACTGTATGTAATACTATTACAAAATATACTGAGAGAATGCATTAAGTGAACACTTGATATGAGTATTACAGACTAAATCTAAATCACTATTAGCATCACGATGTCTCTATAGAATACAAGTCCTTGTGGTTTGATGATCATCACCATGTCTCTATATAGAATACAAGTCCTTGTGGTTTGATGAGCATCAGGATGTCTCTATATAGGATACAAGTCCTTGTGGTTTGATGAGCATCACAATGTCTCTATATAGGATACAAGTCCTTGTGGTTTGATGAGCATCACGATGTCTCTATATAGAATACAAGTCCTTGTGGTTTGATGAGCATCACGATGTCTATATATGATACAAGTCCTTGTGGTTTGATGAGCATCATGATGTCTCTATATAGAATACAAGTCCTTGTGGTTTGATGAGCATCACGATGTCTCTATATAGAATACAAGTCCTTGTGGTTTGATGAGCATCACGATGTCTCTATATAGAATACAAGTCCTTGTGGTTTGATGAGCATCATGATGTCTATATATGATACAAGTCCTTGTGGTTTGATGAGCATCACAATGTCTCTATATAGAATACAAGTCCTTGTGGTTTGATGAGCATCATGATGTCTATATATGATACAAGTCCTTGTGGTTTGATGAGCATCACGATGTCTCTATATAGAATACAAGTCCTTGTGGTTTGATGAGCATCACAATGTCTCTATATAGGATACAAGTCCTTGTGGTTTGATGAGCATCACGATGTCTCTATATAGGATACAAGTCCTTGTGGTTTGATGAGCATCACGATGTCTCTATATAGAATACAAGTCCTTGTGGTTTGATGAGCATCACGATGTCTCTATATAGAATACAAGTCCTTGTGGTTTGATGATCATCACAATGTCTCTATATAGAATACAAGTCCTTGTGGTTTGATGAGCATCACAATGTCTCTATATAGGATACAAGTCCTTGTGGTTTGATGAGCATCACGATGTCTCTATATAGAATACAAGTCCTTGTGGTTTGATGAGCATCACGATGTCTCTATATAGAATACAAGTCCTTGTGGTTTGATGATCATCACGATGTCTCTATATAGAATACAAGTCCTTGTGGTTTGATGAGCATCACAATGTCTCTATATAGAATACAAGTCCTTGTGGTTTGATGAGCATCACGATGTCTCTATATAGGATACAAGTCCTTGTGGTTTGATGAGCATCACGATGTCTCTATATAGGATACAAGTCCTTGTGGTTTGATGAACATCACAATGTCTCTATATAGGATACAAGTCCTTGTGGTTTGATGATCATCACAATGTGTCTCTATATAGGATACAAGTCCTTGTGGTTTGATGAACATCACGATGTCTCTATATCGGATACATGTCCTTGTGGTTTGATGAGCATCACAATGTCTCTATATAGGATACAAGTCCTTGTGGTTTGATGATCATCACCATGTCTCTATATAGAATACAAGTCTTTGTGGTTTGATGATCATCACCATGTCTCTATATAGAATACAAGTCCTTGTGGTTTGATGAGCATCAGGATGTCTCTATATAGGATACAAGTCCTTGTGGTTTGATGAGCATCACGATGTCTCTATATAGAATACAAGTCCTTGTGGTTTGATGAGCATCACGATGTCTCTATATAGAATACAAGTCCTTGTGGCTTGATGATCATCACGATGTCTCTATATAGAATACAAGTCCTTGTGGTTTGATGAGCATCACGATGTCTCTATATAGAATACAAGTCCTTGTGGTTTGATGAGCATCACGATGTCTCTATATAGGATACAAGTCCTTGTGGTTTGATGAACATCACAATGTCTCTATATAGAATACAAGTCCTTGTGGTTTGATGATCATCACAATGTGTCTCTATATAGGATACAAGTCCTTGTGGTTTGATGAACATCACGATGTCTCTATATAGGATACAAGTCCTTGTGGTTTGATGAGCATCACAATGTCTCTATATAGGATACAAGTCCTTGTGGTTTAATGAGCATCACGATATCTATATAGGATACAAGTCCTTGTGGTTTGATGAGCATCACGATGTCTCTATATAGAATACAAGTCCTTGTGGTTTGATGAGCATCACGATATCTATATAGGATACAAGTCCTTGTGGTTTGATGAGCATCACGATATCTCTATATAGAATACAAGTCCTTGTGGTTTGATGAGCATCACGATGTCTCTATATAGGATACAAGTCCTTGTGGTTTGATGAGCATCACAATGTCTCTATATATAATACAAGTCCTTGTGGTTTGATGAGCATCACGATATCTCTATATATAATACAAATCCTTGTGGTTTGATGAGCATCACGATGTCTCTATATAGAATACAAATCCTTGTGGTTTGATGATCATCACCATGTCTCTATATAGAATACAAGTCCTTGTGGTTTGATGAGCATCACGATGTCTCTATATAGGATACAAGTCCTTGTGGTTTGATGATCATCACAATGTCTCTATATAGGATACAAGTCCTTGTGGTTTGATGATCATCACAATGTCTCTATATAGGATACAAGTCCTTGTGGTTTGATGAGCATCACGATGTCTCTATATAGGATACAAGTCCTTGTGGTTTAATGGAAACAATTGCTCTCGCTCATCTGCTTGTGCAAAACAATTTCCACCTGACCAAAACATTTATGTGTCTCTATATAGAATACAAGTCCTTGTGGTTTGATGATGTGAGGTTGAATTCTGAGGTTGAATGTCTGTGATGTGAGGTTGAATGTCAGTGAGGTTGAATGTCAGTGAGGTTGAATGTCCATAATGTGAGGTTGAATGTCGGTGATGTGAGGTTGAATGTCTGTGATGTTGAATGTCTGTGAGGTTGAATGTCAGTGAGGTTGAATGTCTGTGATGTGAGGTTGAATGTCAGTGAGGTTGAATGTCCATAATGTGAGGTTGAATGTCGGTGATGTGAGGTTGAATGTCTGTGAGGTTGAATGTCTGTGATGTTGGACTGAATGTCATTGGACTTTCTGGCACGTGACTAAGGATGAGGATTTTTGTTACAGTCATTCTTTGCTGTGAAGTGTTTGTATTATCCAGTATTGCTTTTTGTCAGTATTTGTAAGTGCATATTAAACAATTTACAGGGGTGCAGAAATGGAAAATATTTTACTGGTTTGCCAGACCAGAACCAACTAACATGTACTAGCCCGCCAGAAAATCTACTATAGTCTGCCAGCCTAACAATAAATTATTGTTTAACAATATTGTAACATACACTGTCTTCACTTCAAATGATATATTATTAAGGACACTTTGTACATATTTTGTAAGTGATCAACATGATGTGGCAAATGGAAACAAGCCCTCACACCTTGATTGACAAATCAATAAATAAAAAAATCAATATTCTAATAAAGATGAAAAAATTTCTTACATCTTTTATATAGATTTACAAAATTCAAATGACATCCCACAAGTAAGTAACAGTACAATCTATTTAAAACAAACCAGCAACATGCCTTTTACTATAAACGAACCATTTGATGTAATGAAAAAACCCACCCCAAACATTTTACAGTCAGTCAGAAAATGACAGATATTGCCTATCAGACTAATAGTTGCATTATTTTAACTTGTCCGTCAGACTTTTTACTTGCATTTGGCGAGTGGGCGAATACTTACTGTATCCCTGATTCAAAGAATTTCTGATCATATACATACAAATGTATAGTAAACAAGGTTTAACCTAGCTATACCAGTAACATAACCATAATATTCATGTCAAAACCCATTTGATATTTTACTTCATTAACCCGGTTAATATTGTTTTGTCAGTGGATCACTTATCTACAGGGTGTATACTACCAAATCAAATCCCATAGATGACAATAGTAACATATGTGGCTAAAACTCCTACCAGCAGTTTATCAATTAACATAAATGCCACAAATATATATACTACCACCCTTCACCCTTAGAGTGAATCAGAAAACATTGTGGGTGAAGCTGCACATTTCTGAGATAACGGGTAGCATCTACTTCAAGTTAGAAAAGTAAGTTGATATTTTCCATCATAAAAAACACTTGATGAATCATCTATGTATCACTTCTCTTATCTCTGATGAATGAATGTAACCCAGAAGAAAAAATCTCCTGCTATAAATTTTTTTATAAACTATGATTATGTCTACAACTATCAAAGTTGCAGCAGCCTGTGTTTCAGAGTTCATTGACTTAATTTGATCAATTCGCTTGTACCGTAAGCAATTTCTCTCTGTGTGTGCAGAGAACACCACCAGTTTTTAATTAATATTATCACAGGGTAATTGATGTTATCTGTCTTTTCTCATTGATGGCTTAAGTTATATTCAGTTTCTAAATTAGTATCCCTAACTGAACAGAAGACGGAATAATGGGCCAATAAAATCTATACACACGCAGACTGCACTGGCTGTAAATTGAGCTATCTGCAAGTGACAGTTGAGTCAAGTTGAACCTCTCTGTGTTACGGATGTACACTTACAGATGCAGCATCCACAGAATCACATAGCAATACAGCTGGTTTTACCAGGTTTTATGATTGTTTTCAACAAATTTGAGATTTTTCAAGTCTTCGTGAATTTTGTTTTATTCAGCTGTGGATAATTTATGCACAATTTTATCAGTGGAATACTAATTGTTTTAACCATTCCATATATCGGATAACAGATGTTATTGCAGTTAGCTACTTTGAGTTTGATATGTCTTGGACATTTTTGAATGCTTACAAATATTCTTTGAATTATAAGATTTTAAATGTTTTGGACATTAAAGCATCTTAAATCCCAGCTTTTCATGGAAAAAAATACCTGTAATTAAAGTTTTGAAGAGGATTTTCAAAAACAATTATGTTGGATTCCCATATTCTGAATACTGAATTTCACCTGAGGAATTCTCTTGGAAAACAGGCTAAATTCCAGGTTAATTGTCTTGAAAAAGTGCTTTATTTTTTCTCTGTAGTGAAATAATATTTCAAAACTAACATGTGTTGGGCTCATATATAAATATATTGTGAACAATCTAATTGTGTTCTCTAACATAATTGTACCTTGAAGACACATAACCTAATTTTGGCTGCAGTACGTTTCACTGACAAATCAGAATTGGCATTTTGATTTATTATTGGCAGATGAAGTGTTCTGAATGACTGGACCATGTGATATCTGTACGCAAAATAGACTCATAGCTTCTTCTTGAGTTGTGCTGTACAATAGACTTCAAATTCAAGCAGATCTCTAGAAGAAAGTACACAAATGTTTTTACAAATATCAAAAAAACATTTTTGTTTTAAAGATACTGGTAGTGCTAACATCCGAATAATCACAAACAAAGGATGCATAGAAGTGAATATTAGAAGCAAGAAAGAGTTACAAATTTAAAAGTGATATGTTTTAGGACAAAACATTTTTATAATGGACAAAAGTTCACCCTGTATTTATTTAAAGGTGGCATAACCTATTTTGGTATCGTTCTTTCAACATTTGTTTTGTGCAGTGCAATCATCAATTAGATACTCTCATCATCATTCTTTACTACCATCAGCCTTTATTTCACAGGGAAGTTTGCTTAAATATTGTGGTGAAAACTGGAACTATCTTGGAATTTGATTAGAGGTGTATTATATATGAATCTTGTTACATGATGCATTTACTTCACTTGTGAACACCGCAAACAGCTACGTCATAATGGAGCAGTGTATAAACTAACTAGGGTAATTAAACACGTTTTCTGTATTGGCAAGTACAGGTACACAGGTACATGTGTATATTCATATGGAGAAGAAAGAAGTTGTTTCTGAAAGTCTTTTCTGTATGTACATTACATCCATTTCAACTACTGTTATTCTGTTATATATTTTAGACCACTGTTTAACAAAACTTGCACTACATGTGACAGAGTCACAAACAAGTCATTCATGTTACATTCATGTGGAGCTGGAACCAGTTGTTTTTCAATGGCCATATAACATTGCCTATATCATAAGCTCTAAGACGTTTTTAATGGGCGATGTGCTTGTACGCACAACCATAAAACATCTATTTTAAGTGACACTGGCTGTCAAGAAAACTCGCCTCAAATCTACATCTTCTGTCATCTGAGTCTTCCTGTGTTCATTTTTTTTTTTGGTGTCACCACAAGCATGTCAGTTTTACAATGACAGAATAATGTCATACCTATACACAAACAACCTTGTGTAAACCCGCAGAGTGGAGAAACAGTTTCATATCATTGATCCTTTTATTCAGGAGAAATTGCTGCACAGTGAAAAACAAAACAAAATCAGCTGTGGGGAAAAATTATTTGGTTGCCATGGTTGTTTTTGTGTTACATTTAGTTGTTTAATTTGGTGACAAATATATTAGAGGAATTGAAATTCTGAGATCATCTGTGTATATTGTGATATTGATATATATTGATCATCACAAGTGTTTATTCTTGCGGATATACTTTTTTTCTTATTTCATGTGGAAAAAATTAATCGCCATTTGGTTACCACGCAACAGCCAAAACATTGCTTTGAGATGCAACCTAAAGGACTAAGTAACAAATGAAATATTTTTACTGTTATTATATATATGACTTGCAGGAGCCACTGACTGTCAACGGTTACCAAATTCTGCATATCATTAAAATGGATATGTTTTCTATTGCAAATGAATTATAATTATTATTTATGAACCATCTGAAATTAGAATCGGCTGGATTACACCAAAATATACTCAAGGACAAAAACGAACAAAATACCTCAATGCCTGTGACCTGTTTTATGTTATGATTAGTTTACTTGTTTTATTCATGGAAATATTCATTACATGAATTGCTTGCATGTATTTAAATGTACCTTAGGAATTTTCTTATTGTGAATATTCATTCATTAGCTTTGTAACTTGATATTGTGAAAGTTCACCTAATGAGTGGTTTTACTCATGTCAACTCACTGACTTTATGAAGGGGTAAAAAAAACGTTTCTCGTGACTTGTAAACAATAAGCAACTTGATTTGGTGCTTGCAAACAATAACTCATTGGCTTATTGTGGTGAAAAGTCTTACAGCCTCTATATCGAACATGTCGACATCATCATTTAAGAAAAAATTTAAAATTGAAAAGCCAAGAGAGCAGACAAAGACTGTGAAGCGGACGCTGTCAAAAGGCCAGTTTTCTAACATGTTGTCTCGGATTTTCCCTCTTCAGGTCTACAAGGTGGTTGTCAATGCAGACGGGAAGTCATGGTTCATCTTCAGGCGTTACAATGAATTCCATACACTCTTTGAAAAGGTAAGTCTGTCGTTCATTCTCTCTTTCTCTCTTTCTCTCTCTCTCTCTCTCTCTCTCTCTCTCTCTCTCTCTCTCTCTCTCTCTCTCTCTCTCTCTCTCCCACTCTCTCCTCTGTCTCTTTTCTCTCTTTCTCTATTTCTCTCTCTATCTTTCTTTCTCTCACCCTCACCTTTCTCTTTCTTTCTTTTTCTCTCTCACTCTCTTTTCTCTCTTTCCTCCCTTCAGGCAATGCAATAATTTCATACACTGTTTGAAAAGGCAAATCTGCATGTGAGTGTCATTTTGTTGCAAGATGAGGTACAAGGACTACATGATCTCTGTGTCTCTCCCCCTTTCTACCTCCCACTTTTGGCTTTGTTATTCTGTTTCTTGATGTCCATCGGTCCGTCCGTCCATCTGTCCGTCCGTCCATCTGTCTGTCCATCTGTCCGTACATCCATCCATCCATCCATCCATCCATCCATCCATCCATCCATCCAGTCACTCACACATCCAAAACCCATCTATCCATCCATCCATTCATTTCAGTTACTCACCCTGTCCCTGTCTCTCTCTCCCTCCTTCCTTCCCTCCCTCTCTCTATGTCTGCCTGCCTCTCTCTGTGTCTCTGTCTCTATCTGTCTCTCTGTCTCTGTCTCTCTGTCTCTGTCTCTGTCTCTCTCTCTCTCTCTCTCTCTCTCTCTCTCTCTCTCTCTCTCTCTCTCTCTCTCTCTCTCTCTCTCTCTCTCTCTCTCTCTCTCTCTCTCTCTCTCTCTCTGATTGGTGCCGTAATGCACTGTGTCTGATAGGCTTGGAGTGTTACAAAACAGCCAGCAAAATACGTCATTCCTTAATGTGATATGTGTTCGCAGGGAAACAGATCTGATTACATGCTGTTGCCCCCTTTTTTTTATCTCGCACCAGTGTATTTTTGGTTATTTATGTTGATTCAGAAGTACTCTGGTATTTATAGCATACCCATGTAATCTTATTATGATGTATTTCATTTCATTTCAACTTATTTTCATGCTTATATCCAGTTACGGTTCAAGCACTCAGTTCTGGGCACACACCTCAGCTATCTGGGCTGTCTGTCCAGGACAGTGGGTTGATTGTTAATTGGTTAGTGAGAGAGAGAAGAGGGTGTAGTGGCCTTATACCTACCCATATGAACTTGCTCTGGGTTGGAGCCGGTACCAGGCTGCGAACCCTGTACCTACCAGCCTGTAGTCCGATATCATTTATGTATGACTGTTCACAGCACTTTACACTTATACACTTAGTATAGCTATTGAACTTATAGATCCTACAGATGTCAATTTTTTTTTCATATACAGAAGTCTGCTTGTATTATACCCAGTACCAAACCTGGTGTCATTAAGCATTTATTCATTTTGTGTGCGGGATTTAGTTCAGTTGGTTGAGCACTCGTCTGAGGTGCTTGTACCACAGGATCAAACCACCTTGATGGATCCATTCAACTGATTGGGTAACAGGTTTTTTAATATTCCAACCAGTGCATATCAACTGGTCAATGGCTGTGGTACGTGCTGTCCTGTCTGTGGGAAAGTACATATAAAAGATCCTTTTTTGCTAATGGAAAAATGTAGCGGGTTTCCACTGATGACTACAAGTCATAATTACCAAATGTTTGATATCCAATAGCTGATGATTAACCAATGTGCTCTAGTGGTGTCATTAAACAAAAACAAACTTTCATTTAGTTTGAATACTGAATAAGCATGTTGATAAACAAAGAAAATCATGGTGTTCGCTCACTTGATGTTTGCTTCGTATTGTAATATACTAATAGTTAGTGCTCTTGTTTATTACTGTTACAAGAAGGTTACCGTACTAAGCTATTGAGATATTAATTTTACATGCCCTTGAAAGGTTCAGGGGTTCAAATGAATCCCATAAAAATATCAAAATCTTGTAAATTTGGTCCATTTTAAGATCTAAGTCATCCGTCCTTGGAATAAAGGAATACATGTCTTCTGTTGGAAGGTATACATAGCTAGCTGTTAACTGGATCCAGCTGATTGTGAAGCACTGTTAGATATAGAGAATACTACATGACCGGCTGTTAGATACCGTTCATCTTATAACGAGTTGTTTAAAAACATTTTTAAACAAGTTGTAAGATAAATGGTATCTAATGGACACGAATGTAGTATTCTATTTCTTACATATGTTAAGAAAAGAGATTTAAAATAAATTTAAACACCTTTTCCAACTAAAACCTATGTACAGCCTATATAGTGCTTAAAGTTAACTTGTGTATCACAGACAAGTCAATTTCAGGTTAACTTGTACATTACATCTAGTGATCAGTTTCTACAGTGCTTTTCCATTGGATGTATGGTATTGGTGACCTGGTCGTATAGGTGCAGCCAGTCGTATGTCTGTAAAATGTTATTGCACGTATCTGTTAACAAGTATGTGTTATCACAAATAACAAATAATGTTCTCAGCAGCAGATGTCTAAGAAATGACTGTTTCAGGAGGTTTGACTGTAGCCGAAATTACAGTGCATATTATATTTCAGTATTACACAGGCACGAATTTACAACCATGTATATTCCCACTCTGCCTTATCAATGTGTCCCTTACAGCTATAAATAACTTGATATTATTGTGTAGGCTGCTAGCTCTCATTCATTGTCTTAATCTGTGAGGATCCAGTGACACTGAGATCAGCCTCTTACAGACTCTGCTGTCTGGCAGGTAAAGGGTTAAAGGGCTGACCCAAAACGACCCACCGCTAATGAACATTAAGCCAGCCATGCTTGAGCAGCCCAAATGGTTGTGGATGAGTGCCATTGTTTAGATCACTGCGATCACTGCGTGGCCTGGTTGTTGAACCTACGACAGAATGTTTGGGAGTTTTGTACTAGGTGTAATAACCTCGGGGTCTAGCTGACTGTGTAATGACCTCGGGTTCTGACTGTGTAAGAACACTGCATGTAAAGTGTTAGCTATATACTTGGCTTCTATAGCTAGTCATCCTCCTGATATTCCTCTTGTGTGTTTCACACAATTGTTTTTGTTGCTCGGTGGACAACCACCTCCTGTGAGTGTAAAATATACAGGTGTGGTTCAAACTGCTGTACACTCTCACACTTGGCTGCCAGAGACATATTGCCAACAGTGTTCTGCTAAGTGTTATAGCGAACAGGTGTTTGGCTGTTACCAGAACAAGTGAGTATATATTTGTATTATACAATGTTGTATAACTGTTGTACTATATGGTGGGGTATTATCTGCTTGTAAATGACAACTCATTGTGACCTGTCTGACCTCCGCAGTGTCCGGTGTTATTATCAGTGTAACACCTGTAAGTAATCATTGTTTTCTGGGCCATCCTTAAAAACCACGTAACTCCACCCACTAACTTTGTACCTAGTCCACTGGTTGATCTTATCTTTAAAAAGTTAAAAGTATAGAAATTATGATATTTTCAGTTCCAGTGAACTTCTAGTTCTTCAAGTGGACAATTCATGGAATAACAATTGTCTATCTGAAGAAGTTCATTGGAACTGGAAACAGACGAATTATATTAATATAAACACACACACATATATATATATATACACAGTCAAACCTCGTTACAAGAGCCATTATTATTATTAAAAACAACAAATACACATACAGACATTAAATATGTTTTTAAAAACATCATTAAATATATTAAACAAGGCGCATTCACCTTCAGTCTAATCATTGCTTGGTTAAAGACATCTCCGATTGGTACCTGTTTCATTTACAAAGTATCATGAAAATAGAAGATTTTATTGTTCAAAGTTAATCCTTTAATTGGTTAACTAAAGGCTTATTTGCAAAAGCAATACATATATAGATTTTGCAGACATCAGTATCTCGGACAGCATGTGACACAGTCGGCTCACTACGAGATCAAGGATTCTAAGTGGCTGTGTATGTACTGCCAACGTCCTACCGTATCTGTGATTATGTAATGTCGTTGTAAAGAGGTGTTTTCAGACATTGGATGCACATTTGTTTCTAATTTGGTCTGTTGGTGTCAGAAGGTGTGAATTTCGGTGTAATGAACAGAATAACACCGATGTATGTTTGTTCCTGACAATTTGTGGTCGGATGGTGTAAATGTGGTAGTAACGACGGTCGTTGTAATGAGGTCTGACTGTATGTATATATATATATATATATATATATATATATATATATATATATACACACAAACACACATACATTTTAACATGTTTTAATTAATTTACTGTTTTCTGATTGGCTGAGATGGATTTGTGGTTTTATTGTGGAAGATTTGATTTTATTGGCAAATCATCAGATCCATTCTTACAAATATGTTGATTTAGAATACAGTATGGTCTGACATAAGTGGTTACTATAAACAGGTGGTTGTTATGTACAGGTAAAACAAACATACAGATATGAACATCTCTAGTTTAATACAAAACTACAACCGATACGTAATTGGCATGCATAAAAGTAACAAATATTATTATTATATAAATTTGGCCAACTTTCCTATTAAACTTCAAAAATTGCAGAAACCCAGTTATTTTGTAACAAAATATCAATTATTACTTGAAATTATTTCACCAAATTAAACTAAGTGCAAGAGCTACATGTAGTCATGAATAATCTCTATTACAATACACTGTAAATAGTTTTATTACTCAGTCTATTGTTCACCTTTTGTTAAGTTCATTGTCCTAGCATTAAATGATTTTCATCCCATGTATTGAAATGCATCAGGCTGGCAGTGGGCACGTACATTTAAGTAAATCATTGATTACTCGAGAGAAATGGTAAACCCATTGTGGTGGTATTTTATCACTAATTCAGTAGAGCAGTATTAGTATAACAATTTGTTAATGTGCAGTGGTTGACCAAACATCACTGATGATTGCTACAACCTGCTGACACAACCTGTGTGTATAGCTGCCATGTCTATCTGAATGTAACTGGACACGTCGGATATCAGTGTCAATATCAGTGTCAATATCAGATATCAGTGTCGATATCAGTGTCATCTATTAGATGACCGACAGTATGACAACACATCACAGAACTGAGAGGCAGTTAAGATAGAACAGCTGTTGACAAGTTATTTATCTAGTTAATTTTTATAAAATCTGAATTGTTCACATACATACAGCGTTCGAAATAAGCACTTGTCCCTTTGTTCTGACAAGTGAAAATCTATTTGGACAAGCAAAATGTACCTTAGTGGTTGTCCTGTGAACAAGTGAAAATGTACCTTAGTGGTTGTCCTGTGAACAAGTGAAAATGTACCTTAGTGGTTGTCCTGTGAACAAGTGAAAATATACCTTAGTGGTTGTCCTGTGAACAAGTGAAAATGTTCAGTGAAGTTTTATTTTGATCAGTCAAAAACATCGTCCTTGTACTTGAATAAAACAAATCATTTATGTGGACAAGTAAAAATATTGGCGGACAAGTAAATTTCTAGATTTATTTGTCCATTGGACTAGTAAAACATTCTGCTTATTTCTATCACTGACATATAGTTTTTCAATGTATCCATTCTTTATGACGTAAAACACAATACAGAGAATATTTTGTTTGAAACCTTTTGATAAGCGACGGTTGATTATCAGTTTTTTAGTGCATGAACCTTGATTGGATAAAGGCATGTAAATAAAATTACTTAGACTTGGTTATCAGTTGAAAACTGAGTAGCAACTATTTAACATTTTAGAATTATATGTAGCAATGTCTGAAACTTGAGTAGTGAATCATATGATATGGATATTCATATTTTCAAAACAGACTCAACTGCAACATTTGACCAAAAGCAATTTACTAGCCATCAGGCATGGCAATAGTAGTTACTTACTAACACAACATTGAATATCACTAGCCATGGGAGTGAGACTACCATAATCTAGAAGCCCTGATACTGAACAAAATATTCTCTACCATACTACTATTGCTGATTACTAAGGTGACTAATCTGTCCTTTTCTTACACAAACAAAACTTTTCTATATTAAAATTCATCCATTCATTTTGGTAAGAAAAAATAGTACTTGCTTACTGCATGTTAAGCATGTGGCTGTTACATACATGTGAAGACATTTTTAGACAGAAACCAACAAACTGGAAATGTGACTGTGTTGAAAGTTTTTCAATCAACTGGAAGTTTTTAAACCATAGAATTTTGAAATATGTTGTTTGTTTGTGTTATTATAATTTTTTCGGGGGGGGGGGGGTTTGGTTTTTTGTGTGGGTTTTTTCTTGTTTTTTTTAAAGCAGAAATTATATATAAATGTACAACTGAAAAACAACTGAGATGAAGTAATTTGCATGAGACTTGAGTTATAACAAACTATAATCTTTTTAATCTACGTTTGTCTGTTTATGGTTTCATCAATATTATTTACCGGCCTCGGTGGCATCGTGGTAGGCCATCGGTCTACAGGCTGGTAGGTACTGGGTTCGGGTCCCAGTTGAGGCATGGGATTTTTAATCCAGATACCGACTCCAAACCCTGAGTGAGTGCTCCGCAAGGCTCAATGGGTAGGTGTAAACCATTTGCACCGACCAGTGATCCATAACTGGTTCAACAAAGGCCATGGTTTGTGCTATCCTGCCTGTGGGAAGCGCAAATAAAAGATCCCTTGCTGCTAATTGGAAGAGTAGCCCATGTAGTGGCGACAGCGGGTTTCCTCTTCAAAATCTGTGTGGTCCTTAACCATATGTCTGACACCATATAACCGTAAATAAAATGTGTTGAGTGTGTTGTTAAAGGGACATTCCTGAGTTTTCTACAATGTTTAAGATGTTATCGACTAACAGAGACTTTTTAACAATTGTAATTAAATATCAAATATATTTTCCTGCATAAAATATTAGTGGCTGTATATTAAACATGTTTCTGATCGTTCTAATATTTGTACTGGGTTAAATTTCATTTTATTTCCTAAAATAATAAGACGAAATCCAGTTTGGGCTTCTTACAAATATTAAGACGACCAGAAACACAATGAATATACAGACACTGATGTTCTAAACAAGAAAATATATTTAATATGTAAGTTTAATCATAGAAATATTTTATTAGTCAGAAACATCTTACAATGTAGCAAACTTGGGAATGTCCCTTTAAATAAAACATTTCTTTCTTTCATCAATATTATGCCATACTTTGTATGGAATATCAGCTGGTAGCTTTAGTTACATAACTGTATTCATGTATTTCATTGTTGTATTGGATTAATAGTCTGTGTGTGTGGTTTTTATATTTATATATACATGTATATATATATATGTGTGTGTGTGTGTGTGTGTGTATGATGTATTCATGTATTTCATTGTTGTATTGGATTAATAGTCTGTGTGGGTTTTTTTTATATATTTGTATATACATGTGTGTGTGTGTGTGTGTGTGTGTGTGTGTGTGTGTGTGTGTGTGTGTGTGTGTGTGTGTGTGTGTGTATGTATGTATACATGTATATATGTATATAGTGAAACCCCTCTAAATCGGACACCGTTGTACCAAGACAAATGTCCAGTTTTAAGAGGGATCCAGTTTAGAGAGGTTAAGTTCTATCTTGGTTTTTAAAAAGGGACTCTGTAAAACATTTCGATTTGAGGGAATTCTGATTTATAGAGGGTCTGGTCTTGAAAGGTTTCACTGTATATAGTTTGTCAAATGTAGCTTTACATCACACTCTATATTATGTCAGAAAATAAAACACAGGCAGGCTGAGTGAACTGTAAAATTCCATTTAATAATAAATGACAGACAGACCACAATACAACAAGACATTTTTATGATTGAACCATTTCAAATGATAATTCTCACTCAACCATGGCAGGCTGTCTCATATCTGCACCAGAGTGAACAAAAGGGAGATAACTCTAGGCAAGTTTAAATTTGTTCACACTATTAATATAATGTGGATCAAGATTGCCATAAATACATTTATACACAATACATGTGTATTTATGCAGACCAAAAATAGCTAAATACCTCGAGAAATATGGCCAGTGGTTTTAAAGAGACTTTCTCTAGTTTACTGCCTTTGTAAGATGTTTCTGAATAATAGAGGCTTTGTAATGACTAAAAATACACTTTAAAAAAGAAAGGAAATATTTTATTTAATAATGCACTCAACACCTTTTATTTACAGTTATATGGTGTCAGAGACATGGTTAAGGACCACATAAATAATGAGAGAGGAAACCTGCTGTTGCAACTTCATAGGCTACTCTTTTTGATTAGCAGCAAGGGATCGTTTATATGCACCATCCCACAGACAGGGTAGTACATACCATGGCAGTCGTGGTGCACTGGCTGGAATGAGAAATAGCCCAATGGGCTTACTGACAGGGATCGACCCCACACCAATCGCGCATTGAGCGAGCACTGTACCACTGGGCTACATCCCACCCCTAAAGTTACACTTTAAGTTCATTATTTTGATTATAACATCAGCGTCTCTATATCCATTGTGCTTCTCATTGTCTTTATACATGCTTGTAGGAACTAAAACTACACTTTAAGTTCATTATTTTGATTATAACATCAGCGTCTCTATATCCATTGTGCTTCTCATTGTCTTTATACGTGCTTGTAGGAACTAAAACTACACTTTAAGTTCATTATTTTGATTATAACATCAGCGTCTCTATATCCATTGTGCTTCTCATTGTCTTTATACGTGCTTGTAGGAACTAAAACTACACTTTAAGTTCATTATTTTGATTATAACATCAGCGTCTCTATATCCATTGTGCTTCTCATTGTCTTTATACGTGCTTGTAGGAACTAAAACTACACTTTAAGTTCATTATTTTGATTATAACATCAGCGTCTCTATATCCATTGTGCTTCTCATTGTCTTTATACGTGCTTGTAGGAACTAAAACTACACTTTAAGTTCATTATTTTGATTATAACATCAGCGTCTCTATATCCATTGTGCTTCTCATTGTCTTTATACGTGCTTGTAGGAACTAAAACTACACTTTGAGTTCATTATTTTGATTATAACATCAGCGTCTCTATATCCATTGTGCTTCTCATTGTCTTTATACGTGCTTGTAGGAACTAAAACTACACTTTAAGTTCATTATTTTGATTATAACATCAGCGTCTCTATATCCATTGTGCTTCTCATTGTCTTTATACGTGCTTGTAGGAACTAAAACTACACTTTAAGTTCATTATTTTGATTATAACATCAGCGTCTCTATATCCATTGTGCTTCTCATTGTCTTTATACATGCTTGTAGGAACTAAAACTACACTTTAAGTTCATTATTTTGATTATAACATCAGCGTCTCTATATCCATTGTGCTTCTCATTGTCTTTACACATGCTTGTAGGAACTAAAACTACACTTTAAGTTCATTATTTTGATTATAACATCAGCGTCTCTATATCCATTGTGCTTCTCATTGTCTTTATACGTGCTTGTAGGAACTAAAACTACACTTTAAGTTCATTATTTTGATTATAACATCAGCGTCTCTATATCCATTGTGCTTCTCATTGTCTTTATACGTGCTTGTAGGAACTAAAACTACACTTTAAGTTCATTATTTTGATTATAACATCAGCGTCTCTATATCCATTGTGCTTCTCATTGTCTTTATACATGCTTGTAGGAACTAAAACTACACTTTAAGTTCATTATTTTGATTATAACATCAGCGTCTCTATATCCATTGTGCTTCTCATTGTCTTTATACATGCTTGTAGGAACTAAAACTACACTTTAAGTTCATTATTTTGATTATAACATCAGCGTCTCTATATCCATTGTGCTTCTCATTGTCTTTATACATGCTTGTAGGAACTAAAACTACACTTTAAGTTCATTATTTTGATTATAACATCAGCGTCTCTATATCCATTGTGCTTCTCATTGTCTTTATACGTGCTTGTAGGAACTAAAACTACACTTTAAGTTCATTATTTTGATTATAACATCAGCGTCTCTATATCCATTGTGCTTCTCATTGTCTTTATACATGCTTGTAGGAACTAAAACTACACTTTAAGTTCATTATTTTGATTATAACATCAGCGTCTCTATATCCATTGTGCTTCTCATTGTCTTTATACATGCTTGTAGGAACTAAAACTACACTTTAAGTTCATTATTTTGATTATAACATCAGCGTCTCTATATCCATTGTGCTTCTCATTGTCTTTATACATGCTTGTAGGAACTAAAACTACACTTTAAGTTCATTATTTTGATTATAACATCAGCGTCTCTATATCCATTGTGCTTCTCATTGTCTTTATACGTGCTTGTAGGAACTAAAACTACACTTTAAGTTCATTATTTTGATTATAACATCAGCGTCTCTATATCCATTGTGCTTCTCATTGTCTTTATACATGCTTGTAGGAACTAAAACGTCTTTTTATTTCCTAATAGGCCTATATATTTTTTCATATCATGTACGAAATTATTAGGGGAAAAAGTCTAGTTTAGGCCACTGCAAACATGATGACCAGAAATTCATTGAAAATTTGTTTTGTTTAACGACACCACTAGAACACATTGATTAAGTAATCATCAGCTATTGGATGTCAAACATTTGTTAATTTTGACATGTAGTCATCAGAGGAAACTTGCTACATTTTTTCTAATGCAGCAGTTAAGAGATCTTTTATTAGCACTTTCCCACAGACATACCACAGCCTTTGACCAATTGTGTTCCACTGGTTCGAACAAGAAAAACTGTAATGGATCCACCGAGGTGGTTCAATCCTGTGATGTAAGCATCTCAAGTGAGTACTCAACCAACTGATCTAAATCCTGCCCCAGAAACTCAATAAATAATTATTTACAAAAACAAACTAGAAAAACAACAACAAAGAAAGAAATTGCCACAAAAACAAAGAAAACAACCAATAAACAGAAAAGAATCCAGGGCTTAATAACTGGGATAATGAATTGTGATATTGAGTGAAGACATTTTTTATCTGTCAGTCACTTGTCATTTAAAGCCTTTGAGAATCAGGTGGGTTTTTTTTTTAACAAATGTGCTAATTTATTCTAAGAGCAAGAATGCATCCAGTAGTGTGTTATAATTATTTCCGGGGAGGTTTTTTTCTCTCTGGTTGGTGGCTAGATTTTATAATGACTACAGTAACTCGACTACTGCATACGGGTCTGGACATAGCCCAATGGTAAAACGCTTGCCTGATGTGCAGTTGGTCTAGGATCGATCCTCGTCAGTAGGCCCATCTAGCTATTTCTCGTTCCAGGCAGTGTGCCACATCTGGTGTAACAAAGGCTGTGGTATGTACTACCCTGCCTGTAGGATGATGCATATATTAGATCGCTTGCTGCTAATTGGAAAGAGCATTCCATTACTTGGTTGAGCAGTTGGTTTCGTCTCTCGTTATCTGTAAGGCCCTCAACCACATGTCCTTGGTTATATGTGATGAGTGCATCATTAAATAAAACATTTCTTTCTTCTGGTGCTGCCGAAGTTTCTACCAGTGGGTATGGTGGGTAAAATTATGTACTCTATATTATAATCTTGGAAATTAACAGATATAGTTTTTATAATTTTCTGATAAATGCAATTTAAAATTTGTCAAACCACATAAAATGTACTGGTCTAATTTCAAAACATTTCAAATCCATAGCCACCTAATAGGGGCACTTATGGTCTGTCTTGTTTTTATTACATATCCTCGTGTTATCATCTGGCATAAAGCCTGAAAGCATATATGTATAGATATACAATGCATATACATAGATATGGTATGTACCACCGACATATATGTATAGATATACAATGCATATACATAGATATGGTATGTACCACCGACATATATGTATAGATATACAATGCATATACATAGATATGGTATGTACCACCGACATATATGTATAGATATACAATGCATATACATAGATATGGTATGTACCACCGACATATATGTACAGATATACAATGCATATACATAGATATGGTATGTACAACCGACATAATAGTGTTCCACACGGGGTGGGACATAGCCCAGCAGTATAGCGCTTGCTTGATGCATGGTCAGTTTGGGATCGATCCCCATTGGTGGGCCCATTGGACTATTTCTCATCCCAGCCAGTGCACCATGACTTGTGTATCAAAGGCTGTGGTATGTGCTATCCTGTCTGTGGGATGGTGCATACTAAAGATCCCTTGCTACTAAAGGAAAAATGTAGCAGGTTTCCTCTCTGTGAGTATATGTCAAAATAACCAAATGTTTGACATCCAATAGCCGATGATTAATAAATCAATGTGCTCTAGTGGTGTCGTTAAACAAAACAAACTTGTTCCACACTAACTAGTGCTAGATCTAAGTACAATACGTCTTTGTTTTTTAACACAGGATTACCGATTGAGCCATAAACTAGTGTATACAGGTATGTGTCATATATCCACTTTCTGACAAAAGCTATTATAATTTTAAACAAGAGGGAACAGTTGCCACTCAGGGTTTTTTGAATAGTTCAGACATGGTCTTATTTAATGTTAGCTGTACTATGAACTTTGTCCCAGTGGGCATGCAAATGTTAGGTTTACTATGAACTTGGACCCAATAGGCATGCATTGAAAAAGATTTTAACTGATTTTCATTAAATTTTATTTGGTTAAAACAAATGGAATTTAGCTACACATTTCTCTACACATTTCACCAGTTACATGTTAAAACTGTTTTTTGTCCAGCTTAAATCCAAGGGATGGGTGTTCATTATGTTACTTATGTGGATTTCTTGGAGAAAGCAAATCTGGCAGTTTAAAGGAAACTATCACTTTCGCTCCCCATCACTCCCCTAGCTGAGAGTAATTCAAGAATAGTAATTGTTATCTCCTCTTAGCATGTGAATTTATATGGCATCAATATGGTAATATCTTAAATGGCTCCCCATAACCTAAGTTAGGGAAGCAATTAATCACTCCCCTTGAAAAAACTCATGTCGAAGTCTGAGAAAGTATGACTGAAAAAACTAAAATGTTTTGTTTAATGACACCACTACATTAAGTAATCATCAGCTATTGGATGTCAAACATTTGCTAATTCTGACATGTAGTTATCAGAGGAAATCTGCTACATTTTTCCATTAGTAGCAAGGGATATTTTATATGATCTTTCACACAGACAGGAAAGCACATACCACAGCCTTTGACAAATTGTGGTGTACTGGTTGGAATGAGAAAAAAACCAATCAGTTGAATGGATCCACCAAGGTGGTTAGATCCTGCAACATAAGCACCTCAGGCGAGCATTCAACTGACTGAACTAAATCCAACCCCATATGATTGCAAAGACATCCCGATTGAGATGTACCACTAGTGTTAACTTACAAACAGTTTTGTAAGCTTTATTCACTAAATGCTATAGTACAAGTAGGCTTTGTTAATCTCTTACAGCAGCTGAGTCCCTGTCATGTTGGATTCTCAGCCTGGGTGTGTCCTAGCAACATGCACCTGTTTGCACAGTGAATCCTCAGATCTGTGCCACTCCAACCAACAAGATGATGACCCCCTTAACGACACACATACCTACATGCACACTTGTATTTACTATTGGTAGAGTGTCAAACAATCAACATGGCAAGGGTCATTCATTCCTTTCCAAGAAGCACACAGAGTCTAACCAAATATTATGATGTAAATGTATGCTGATCAAGGCCAATATAAATGGATTTCACTGAGATGCAAATTATAGTGAAGTGCAACAATTCATCTGCCAGATATATAGAGAATAACTAGCTGATGACGTAGGATATCGACTTTATGCTGTGATATGGTAAGGGGCGGGATGTAGCCCAGTGGTAAAGTGCTCGCTTGATGTGCGGTCAGTTTCGAATTGATCCCTGTCGGTGGTCCCATTTGGCTATTTCTCATTCCAGCCAGTGCTCCACAACTGGTGTAACAAAGGCTTCGGTATGTACTATCCTGTCTGTGGGATGGTGCATATAAAAGATCCCTTATTTTGCATATAAAAGGTCCCTTGCTACTAAAAGAAAAAGTTGCGGGTTTCTGCTCTGTGACTGTCAAAATTACCATATGTTTGACATCCAGTAATCAATGTGCTCTAGTGGTGTCGATAAACAAAACAAACTTTTTGTCTGTAACCTGGTGCATATAAAAGATCCTTGCTGCTAATCGAAAAGAGTAGTGCATGAAGTGGCGACAGCGGGTTTCCTCTCTATATATCTGTATGGTCCTTACCATATATCTGACGCCATATAACCATAAATAAAATGTGTTGAGTGTTTCATTAAATAAAACATTTCTTTCCTTCCTTCTCCTTCCTGCTGAGTGGAATTTTTGATTTGGCCTAATCAGTTATTATCTTTATCCTACAGACTATAACAATTAAGGGAAAAGCTATTGTTTCTGTCATTTCAGCTACATTGTACAATGTCCCAGACATAAAATGAGTGATTTTGTAATGCGTGTGATGTCACATGAGTGATGTCCAAAAGTCATATTCTTCTACTATACGTATAGGACTTTGCTTTATCCGTCATCATAATCTGTCAATAGAAATACTGGTTGCAGGATAACTTATTATACGTGCAGGCTGCTCTTAGCACATGGATAAAATTGTCTTAATGTGTATTTTCAGGAAACAGTCTTACAATGACAGCAAACTCAGGACTTTACATTGAAAATTAAAGAAATAATAAACCTAAATTGTAATATTAACATTGGTTGAATTCCAGACCATGCATGATTACTATAACTATTCTATGAATTTTATTTGTATTATTAGTTTAAAGTGTTTTCCCGTCCCAACCAGCACCTCATTAATAGTATATCAAAAGTCATGCTATGTACTGTCCTATCTGTGGGAAAGTGCATATAGAAGATCTCTTGCTGCTAATGGAAAAATATAGCAGGTTTCCTCTCTAAGACTGTGTCAAAATCACCAAATGTTTGACGTCCAATAATTAATATATCAATAAGCTCTAGTGGTGCCGTTAAACAAAAGAAAACCACGAAAACCTTTCTATATAACTGATTCATAAATAGCTCCAATGAAAATGTGTGAACTGGTTTAATGAGACTGCTATTGTTATGATAAGAATGACCAAGTGAAACCTGACAGTCCTCTTTGTAACAGTCGCAGACACATCTTGAATAATTTTGTAAATTAATATGATGTGAGCTTTGTACCATTTATAACAGGGTTTTTAAATAGGATTCAGTCTGTAGAGGACAATTGTCCCATATATAGCCTGACCACAGGAGCTTGCTTCCTACAACACATGAGTGCATTACCTCATATATTAAACACATCACAGACATACAGGTACATACTTATATCAGAAATGTAATTTTTCAATTTCAATTACATCAGCTAGGATCGGAAATACTGAAAAATTACAATAAAGGGACATTCCTGAGTTTGCTGCATTGTAAGATGTTTCCGACTAATAAAATATTTGTACAATTAAACTTCATATTAAATATATTTTCTTGTTTAGAATATCAGTGTCTATACATTCAATGTGTTTCCAGTTGTCTTAATTTTTGTAAGAAGCCGAAACTGGATTTTGTAAATTTTGTATGGACGAAATTTGTTTTTTTTAATAAATAAAATGAAAATTAACCTAGGACAAATATTACAATGATCAGCAACACGTTTAATATACAGCCACTAAAATTCTAAACAAGAAGATATATTTGATATGTAAGTTTAATTGTGGAAACATTTTATTTGTCGATAACATCTTAAAAATTGCAGCAAACAGGAATGTCCCTTTAATTTAACTGTTTTATGAGGTAAAGTTTTTTGAGTTTTTAAAGGACATTTCATCTTTTGTTTTAAAATTGGTTTGATATCCCTGAGGAATAAATACTAATATGGTTTTCATTATGTGCTGTTCTGTCTGTTGGAAAAAATGCACACATGCTGCTGATAAAAAAAGCTGTAGTGAGTTTCCTCTAAGACTATATTATAATGTCAGAATTATCAATGTTTGACATCCAATAGCTGATGATTAATAAATCAGTAAGCTCTAGTGGTGTCATTAAACAAAAAAGCAAAACAAAAAACAAAAAAGCAAAACAAAAAACAAGAAAGAACCCTGGATTTATTTATATCAATGTGAATGGTAATTATTCTGTAGCTCTATAATTTTGTCATATTTATCACCAATAATCTATAAATCAAGTTTGTCAACATGCCGTTTCTGTAGGTTTTTAATCACCTGACTGAAATGGTCACAATACATCATACTGACCTGTCTGCCTTTAGTGGTAAACAAGTTGTGGATAAAAAGAGAAAAACCCAGATGGACTCATTTCACTGGGCAGCAGTTGTATGTTCTGTTGCCCCAGATATTTTTTATCATATTTACGACTAAGGTGAACTCAACTTGGTGTAGGGAACACATGTTGCCCTTGGTAGTAAACAAGTTGTGGATCGTAGATGTTCACTGTATGGATATTGTACACGTTCACTGTATGGATATTGTACACGTTCACTGTATTCAGGTGGGAGAAACACAAGTACACAGGTAGTAATAGGCATTTTCATTTATACTCATTTTCATGCTTATATCCAGTTAAGGTTCCTGCATGTTCCTGGCCATATACCTCAGCTATCTGGGTTGTCTGTCCAGGACAGTGGGTTAATTGTTAGTGTTTAGTGAGAGAGAAGTCTGTGTAGTGGTCTTACACTCACTCTGGGTGGGAGCCGGTACCAGGATGCCAACCCTGTACCTACCAGCCTAAAGTCTGATGGCTTAACCTCAACACCACTGAGGCCGATAGTCTGTTATCCTGGCTTTGTTTTATTATACATGTATGAGTTTGGACTTAAATGGTAGCAATCAATGTAGAATATATTGACCACATCTGTGCTTTCATGGTAAACAAGTTGTAGATCAGATTTTTGGGACAACCCTTCCCCACCCTCCCCCCATTTACTGTTAGACGTCTTCAGGGCAGTTTCTTTAAGTTTGACGTTTTTTGTGTGTACATTACTCACTCCAGCCAGTGCACCACGACTGGTACATCAAAGGCTGTAGTATGTGCTATCCTGTCTATTGGATAGTGCATATAAAAGATCCCTTGCTGTTAATCAAAAAGAGTAGCCCATGAAGTGGCGACAGCAGGTTTCCTCCTTCAATATCTGTGTGGTCCTTAATAATAATAAGTCCGATGCCATATAACAGTAAATAAAATGTGTTGAGTGCATCGTTAAATAAAACATTTCCTTCCTTTTATGTGTAGCTACATCTATATTTTATCACATGCATGTATATATGACTAAACTGTTTGTCTTTTCTGATTATTTATTTATTTAGTTTTTTTAAGTTTGGGAGATACTTATTATAGCCATCTTCTTTGGGGCTGTTTCACACACCTGTATATCAAAGCCATGGTATGTGCTATCCTGTCTATGAGATGGTGCATATAAAAGATCCCTTGCTACTAATGGAAAAAGGTAGTGGGTTTCCTCTCTAAGACTATATCTAAAAATTTAGCAAATGTTTGACATCCAATAGCCGATGATTAATAAATCAATGTGCTCTAGTAGTGCCATTAAACAAAACAAAGTTCTTCATTTTTCTTCTGTGGATTAGGCCAACCGTTTTGAAACCTTCTCAAACACCTTAAAACTGAGATGTACATGTATGTACTCAGCACAACATGTTTGAACTTTAATTGGACAGAAGCAGTCACGTTAGAGTGAAATTCAACTCATAATCATATTTGGTAATTATTGAAAAACATTGGCTTCAGTGTTTTAATATTATAAAAACATGGCAATACATTGCTTCCACAAGGAAGTCCTTATTATAGTATATATTTTAATACATGTACATGAAGTGTAGCAGTGTTGTTTGACTAATGATTTTTGCATTAACACATCTGGAAGTGTCATGCTGTATACCTGGTAAATGTGTGTGAGGATGAAGAGGGCATGGTTTGTTGATCGCCCAAGGCAGTCGATCTGTCCACTGACGGCCTGTTAACGTCATAGAACACTCCTTTATGTAGCCAAGTTGGCTTGAGTTCTGTGTCGCATTTTGGTCGGAGTTTCTGTCGCATGTGCTTCTGCGATGTTAAACTGAGATTCAGCATTGATTTCCCACACTCGATCTGTGTTTGTGTGCAGTTCGCAATTCTTGATCGTACTCTCGCCACAGAACAGTGAACTATTATACACTTTTATTTAACACTTGATTCCAAGTTCGCCGAGCAGATCTGTATGTTATTGTATGCTGTGTATTAAACTATATTCTAAACTATAGTCTACATGTATGTAGAGTTTTATGTTGCTGCAAAACAACGCAACAGGATGCTGTCAAGGTAAGCTAGTACAATTTGTGACAAATTAATGTCCTACCCAGAAGAAAAATATTCCGTGAATGTTTAATAAATCAGATTTTACTTTCTGTCAGTATTATCAGAGTGATTTATTTCTCGAGGTACCAGATAGATATACTACATGTCATCTAGGTATGTATATTCAGCTTTTTCTGTGCTTAAAGTACAACAGAAACCTAAGGTAAGAAATATACTATCATACTACTTGTGTTGGATATTTTTTGAGATATGAATTTCATAATTGTTTGTTACTTAAGTTACGAAGGAAAGCTGATAGTTTATGAGCATGCACATAATTTATGTCTAGACTCTATATCATAATGTGGCACCTTAATTGCGTTGAGAGTTGGAACTTCAGACTTTGTGACATCAGTGAGGAAAACGTACGTAAGAGCGTAAATAAGATACGAATAGAAAAACTAAGTTTTTTCCTTATATGTACAGCAGTGTTCTAGCCAGGAAGGAAGAAAGGAAATGGTTTACTTAATGACACACTCAACACATTTTATTTACGATTATATGGCATCGGACATACGGTTAAGGACCACACAGATATTAAGAGAGGAAACTTGCTGTCGCCACTTTATGGGCTACCCTTTTTGATTAGCAGCAAGGGATCTTTTATATGTACGGTAGTACCACCCCATAGACAGGATAGTACATACCATGGCATTTGATGCACCAGTCGTGGTGCACTGACTGGAACAAGAAATTGTTCTAGCCAGGAACTTGATAGTGCAGGATGCTTGTTTATTTGTAGGGATTTTAAATTTTTACTTATTTTATGACATTGTATTGTTGTTGTTTTTTATGAGAACTTCTTATTTTTGCATCAGTGCTTAATACTAAACAATTTTTTTAACACCCCCCACCCCCCGCAAAACAAAATCTAAAACTGAATTTAGTATTCATTAAGTTTGAATAATTGATTCTGGTTGTTGATTTGAGGGTAATACGTAAATTAATGTCTACTCTCTTCCATAGTATGGGTTACTCAGAAAAATAAATTTTAGAATCTCATTTCCTTTTTGGGTAATTAACCCATTACGTTCACGTAAATGATGTCCTAAATTTAATTCACAAATATAAAACAGGTTATGCAAAATTATATTTGCATGAGCAATGCGTGACCCAAACGGTTATTCTCGCAGTTTTGAGAAGCCTGAGTAAATACTCGTAAAGCTCTTGTTATAGGTTAATTGGCCATGCTGATCAGATATCTACACAGTGTGATGTGATGTACTTCCTTGTTCAGATCCGTTACACCAATTAACTGCAAATGATCAAGCTACGTTTTAGCCTCAATACCATTTGCTGTTAGCAGTTTTTTCGGACTAAATTTCGATACTATATTTATACCCATTACATTAGTGAAATGTGTGTTACCATAATTGTATTTCTGGCTGTGTAACGTACACAAATTCAATTAATGGTTAGGACATGGTAGATGGAGTGTGTAGCCTGGGATTGGTTTAATTATAATATATAACATAACTCAGACAGGGGTCTTACATTAATGATGGTGTTGACGAGATGTTCAGTGGAAGTATTCCGTTTTCAAATTAGTAACTCTTGTTCACTGGTAGATGTGTTCGTCTGTTCAACTATATCTCCCAACATGCAAGGTTGTTATATCCAGGACTATTCCACATTCCAAAAACAACACTATAGGCTATGGTCATGTCTGTATTTATCATCTTCTTTGTTTTTCCTTCCTTCCTAAAGTGAATAATTAAGTTTTAATTTAAATCTCAAATACACAATGTATATTAGTTTTATGAATCTAAAAGAGACAGAAAAGTTAACTTTGTTTGTGCTTTTTGGAAAGTAAATAATAATGCTTCTGATGGTTTGAAAAATGGTACTAAATGTTTCATTAGTAATTTTCTCATGTTTTGGTAAAGTAAAACAAACATTACACTTAATATTAATAGATATTAATGCTTGGCATGTCAGATCAAGTACAAAAAACCCCCAACCAGAAACAAGTAAGAAAGATCAATATGTCCCGATATTGATTTTGATAAATTAAGGGTATTGTTTTGAAATTTCATTATCTTGTAATTTGTTTTTGCCAGATTAAACGGATTTATCCTGACTCCAATCTAAAGCTTCCTGGAAAGAAGATATTTGGAAACCTCGACCCCGATTTCATCCGACACAGGCGCGAGGGACTGGACAACTTCATTCAGAAGTTAATCAGCACACCGAAGCTCTCACAGCAGTGAGTACCCATTTCTTTGTTCTGTCTGCATTGGTAATGGTATTGAGTCTCCAGTCACATTAGTAGTAATTGGATTTCTTCATTAAATAACACAGACCTTTCACAATCAGAGTGGGCTGTACAGTGTAGATCATTGCAGGTGAGGATCCAGGATAATTTGCAGGAGGTGGCGGGGGTCTACATTCAATTTCTGATATGGAAGTTGTGTATTAGTGGGAATAATCTTTGAAATAAGTGAAATATTTGTTTTTTATTGTGACCCCCACCCCTTGATCGACTGCTGTTATTGGGGTACAATATTATTTGGTATCAATCCTCCTTAGTGGAGTCAGTGGGTGATTCCCCATTTTACTTCCACCCTTTGCTTCACAACTGATAAAACAAGAAGTGTCTGGGAATGGGTGGATGTATGGACAGATGGACGGATGGATGGACGGACGGATGGATGGATGGGTGGATGTATGGATGGACGGACGGATGGACAGATGGATGGATGGACAGATGGATGGACGGACGGATGGACAGACAGATGGATGGATGGATGGACGGACGGACGGACGGGCGGGCGGGTGGATGTATGGATGGATGGATGGACGGACGGATGGACAGATGGACTGGCAGACGGATGGATTGATGGACAGATGGACTGGCAGACGGATGGATGGATGGACGGACGGATGGATGGATGGACAGATGGACTGGCAGACGGATGGATGGATGGACGGACGGATGGATGGATGGGTGGATGTATGGATGGATGGACTGGCAGACGGATGGATGGACGGACGGATGGATGGATGGATGGATGGACAGATGGATGGATGGACAGATGGATGGATGGACGGATGGATGGACGGATGGATGGATGGATGGATGGATGGATGGATGGATGGATGGATGGATGGATGGATGGATGGATGGATGGATGGATGGATGGATGGACGGATGGATGGATGGATGGACAGATGGATGGATGGATGGATGGGCAGTGCCACCATGACCTTATGTTTGTTATGTATGACACCTAATAGCTGGTGGTGGAATGTAGCCCAGTGGTAAAGCACTCGCTTGATGTGCTGTTGGTTTGGGATTGATCTGCGTCACAGGCCCTTTAGGGTATTTCTGGTATATCAAAGGCTGTGGTATGTGCTATCCTGTCTGTGGGATGGTGCATATAAAAAGATCCCTTGCTACTAATGTAAAAATGTAGCGGGATTCATCAGGACAGTCCCTAAGTTATTAAGCTGCCACCATGAAGCCATATAACCATATCACACATCCATGTGAATATATGTGTTTAAAACAAACTGCAAATTCTTTATCAAGTCTGCACATGACTCATTTGCAATGTACATGTATTTGATCAGTTTGGCAGGGCTTAGGTTTATGGGGTTTACATGGATCAAATAAAAAGCAATAACCATAAAACCAATATTTGTCACACTATGTACCACATGGGGATATACTGAAAGCTATTTTATAACCATATTTCACTTCCAACTGATAAAATGCCTCCACTTGAGGTCAAGTCGTAAACAAATATACTGCCAAGGTCTTCTCGAAAAACACTTGCCTTTCTGCATATAACCTGCCATTGTGCCAATCATTTTGGTATTACTGTAGATTGGCCTATATGACAATAAGCATTTTGTGTCTTTTTTTAATTAATTGTTATTTTTGAGGGTTTTTTAAAACATTTATTTCCTAGTTTCGTCTTCTTATTTTTTCATAAATACTGTACAATAAATGATTAAAAAAATATATGTGCACTGTATTATATAACAAAGACACCAATTACAGCATTTGTGGGTAATATAACAACAATCTAAAGATTTTTTAACAAATGGCCTAGATCTGTAAGTATAACACACACACACACACACACACACACACACACATGCATGCATTTACAATAGAGGTATTCAGCTTACATTTACATGCCATGTAACATGAATAATTGTGTTTAACCAGCTGCAAGCAGTGCATAATGATTATGTGAAAATGGTATCAGAGAGGATTAATTGAACATTTATAAAAGTTTGTGAAAACTGAGATAAAGCAAACAAATTATCAGCTGTTAGAATGTATAGATAAGCATGCATGCTTAACCTGTTCATGGTGGCTAAGCTACATAATGTAATATTTCAGTAATGAAAATAGGTAGAACCTCAGTATAAACTGGTTAATGTGACATCACATCAGGGCTCGAAATAGAAAGTAAAATATGGCCCGCTGTTATTTGTTTATTATAGTAGGCTGAAAGAAATATGTCCTGCTGAGATAAAATATGGCCTTGTGGAAATGAGACAGCAAGTATTGGACTCGAGTACTCAAGGGTCAAACTTGACCCGGACCCGAGTACGTGACACTTACACTCGATGATAATGAGACTAGAGAATAAAGTAAAATAGCATTATGCATCTTAATTCCAGCACTGAATATTGATGCCAAATCATGCCATTGTAGGCCTATTGCATTCCACACATTGGACTTTTGTTTTCCATCCATGTCTCACAACCCTATAAATGTAACCAGCGACAAGCATATAATATTATGGCAAAATGACATAAAAATTGAATTAAATAAGAGTGCTCTTCTTTGCACGGGTACTTGAGTCCCGAGAACGGACTCACGTCTTGCTGGACTTGGCCGGTGCCTGAGTACTCGAGTACTCGTGGAGACCCTAACAGCAAGGGGTGCATGAAGGGAGGGTTTGAGACAGTGTGTGCAAATTAAAACCTCTGAAATGTAGTTTAAAATTAAAGCATTATGGGAAAATGACCCGCTGTTTGATCAGAAGGTGAATTTCTGCTAGGTGTAAAAAAAAATTGACTGCTTTTCGATTTTTCACAGGCCACAACATATATGTATATTACAGGGATTGAACTTAAGAGATTGTTACCCACAGCACTTTTTTAAATTGCCGTGAGTGAAAGTGCCCGCCGACAGCAATTTTGAGCCTGCCTATGGCAATTTTGAGCCTGCCTATGGCTATTTTTTTAAAAGTAACTTTTACAACAAATAAATATGATTGAAAGGTTAGTTTGTTGCATGTAGACATATTTCAGATGTACAAATGTTTAAGTACTGGCAGA
Source organism: Gigantopelta aegis (assembly GCF_016097555.1). Taxonomy (NCBI): domain Eukaryota; kingdom Metazoa; phylum Mollusca; class Gastropoda; order Neomphalida; family Peltospiridae; genus Gigantopelta; species Gigantopelta aegis. The sequence goes on along the minus strand of NC_054704.1, from coordinate 90,277,328 downwards.
TAATGTACACCAGATACATTAATTTTGCTGTTGTTGAGATGTTTTACCGACAACAGTAATTTGTTATCCAGCAGCACAAAAGTGCCATTGGTGATGCTTCCAACCCACGGCAAATTATATCTCAACGACAGCAATTGCTATCAGTGCCATCATTAAGTTCAAACCTGTATAATACAGCAACTTTACAAGGAGGAACTGGTACATTTTTTGTCATCTGTGCTTTTTTTAATGTTGGTGAATTAATAGAAAAAATTTAACATTTTGACCAACTTTCATTCAGAAGCCAAAGCTAATTAAAAAAAAAAAAGAGCAGTAGGTGTATCCAAAATAAAGTGAAAAACCCCCAAAACATTTTCACAAAAGTACATCTTGTCATATGTAAAATTCTGTAATAGTCAATCAACGTCTAACCCCCCTCCATCCCACCCCATCCCCACTCGCACCAAACCATTATCCATCCAATCAGGATCGAGAAACAGTTCAGTAAAAAAAATGAAATGCACTCACCCAATCAGCACCACATGACTGGCACAGCATAGGTCACCACCCACACTGCCTGGCCCATGGAATAGAATGCATTAAAAAAAACCTGCCACCCCCACCAAATGGAGATGGCCTAAGTGGTGACAGCATCCCTCCAAGACCACAGCTCTGTTCCAAAAAGCTATTTTAGCACTAAGATCACCTCATAATGTGCATACGGTGATTACACAGGGGCCATTGGGCTATTTCTCATTCCAGCCAGTGCTTGATATATTAAAGGCCGTGGTATGTGCTATCCTACCTATGGGATGGTGCATATAAAAGATCCCTTGCTACTAATGGAAAAATGTAGCAGGTTTCCTTTTTACGACTATATGTCAGAATTACTGAATGTTTGACATCCAACCACCAACGATTAATAAATCAACATGCTTTAGTGGTGTTATTAAATAAAACAAACTTCTACGGTAATTACACACTTTAGGTGATCTTATAGCTAAGATTGCTTCAAGGAACAGGGCACAGGTGCCAAAACAATCACACACCACACATGAAACTGCCACTGCATACAAATGCACCCAAGAGCTGTTGAACAGGTATCCCCCATTCCCAATCGAGTCGTGACACCATATAGTAAGAGCAGGATACTGTTATGAACTCTTGAGCCATGGTGCAGTTAAATATAAATCCCAGATATATTTATGTAATACTGATCTGTGCCTTGCCTAAATTGACAGGCCTGGTTGCGGAGTTAATGACCATCATCCATCAGGTGTGGGCATGCACATTAACCTAATTTTGTCCTCACAGAGTGACCTAGAACATAACACAGAGATGTACAGTCAAACTGATCAAACGTTCATTCATATGTAGTTGTTCATTCATACGTAGTTGCAATCAGTCTTAAAATCACAGATCCTGGTTTCACCCCTTGAAAATGGACACTAAGTTTGGTTAATCTACAAACCTGGATAAAGTTAAAATAAGAGTGAAACAAGAGTGTGACAAGGAAATACCCTCCAAAAATAGACAAGTGTTCATCTTCTCAGAGGTATGTGCATTTTTTATTTCAATCCTCTGAAGAAGTTTGAAGATTTGAAATGAAATGTTAGGATTTTAAGATAGATTGAAGACAATTTTAATATATTTTAAAGAATTATTTATATAAAGTATTGTGTGGTATTACAGACACATGATAAACAGAAATGCTTTGGGTATACGGAAATGGATAATCTTAACAATAGAATGTGAGTAATGTCTAATTTTAATTATCAAAAATGGTTCTAATAGTGAAATATGTACATCGTAGTGTTTAAAAACTAGTGTCAGTAACTTTAAGATGGCAGCTCGCTGTACTCCTGAATCCTCTAATCAAGCACGGATGAACCCATTTGTGGTAATAACCAGGCTAAATTAATGCATAACTGATGGTAAAAATAATGCTTATGTTATTTATAACATTTTGTTCTTCGATTATATATAAACCACATCGATTTATTAATCATCGGCTGTTGGATGTCAAACATTTGGCAGTTTTGACATATAGTCTTAAAGAGGAAACCCGCTACATTTTTCCATTAGTAGCAAGAGACCTTTTATATGCACCATTCCACAGACAGGATAGTACATACCACAGCCTTGGATATACCAGTCATGCTGCACTGGCTAGAGTGAGAAATAGCCTACTGGGCCCACTGATGGGGATCGATCCTAAATCGATCACGCATCAAGTGGCTGTTAGGTACCATTTATCTTATGAGTGGTCTCAAAATGTGAGTTTGGTACGTGTTTATACAAGGTGTTGTATGATAAACGGTCTCTTAACGGACACAAATTCAATGTAGTATTCTCTTTCTTATATTTCCTCAATAACCAGGTTTATAATAAATCTAAATGTTTTTTCCAACTAAAACTTGTTTATGGCCCTTTCACTTGAAATGAACTTAAATGCATCACAGGACAACCAGTTTCAGGTTAATTGATATGTCACAAAGCAATCAATGTTTTTTCATTGGATGGTGTATCAGTAGCTGCCAGGTCATTACCTAGGAGCAGCCAATCTTATGTCTTTAAATCGATATCACACATACATGTATAAACTAGTGTGTTACTAGTGTGTTTTTTCACAAATAATGAATGATTTTCTCACCAGTGGATGTATAAGAAATATATATGAGCATTTGCTGTAACCTTCCCTATCTTTTTGTTCATGGTATTTGGGAAAGCTGCCAGGTTTACGTGAAACAAGATTACTTTGTCACTCTTACCACAATTTAATTAAACCAATGCAGAGAAGTGTTTAATAATGTTATTGATACCAAAATAGACCGTGATCAAGGTTGGAAAATAAATAACATGTATTGCTATCCGATATGGTCAACACCTGCGGACTTAAGGCCGAAATAAAAAGATACACTGACAGCAGGCTAAGAGAAAATTAAACCCACTACTTGGAAAGAAAGAAAGAAAGAAATATTGTATTTAATGACTCACTCAGCACATTTTTTTATGGTTATATGGCGTTAAACATATGGTTAAGAACCACACAGATATTGAGAGAAGAAACCCGCTGTTGCCACTTCATGGGCTACTCTTTTTCAGTTAGCAGCAAGGGATCTTTTATTTGCACCATCCCACAGACAGGGTAGTACATACCACGGCCTTTGATATACCAGTCATGGTGCACTGACTGGAACGAGACCCACTACTTGGAGTAAACAACCCATGTCAATTTCAAAAATATGTTTAAGCAATACCATGTGTAGAATTTTAAAAAAGTAGATTTATGGGTTTTTTTAGTCATGTTTCACAGAACAGGGGTATTGGAAGCGGTACGGCCGTTTTGGCCCAGGAACATTTTTGTCTCTTCCTATGGCGCTCGCATAGAATAGATCTCATAATATATATTGCTTTCATGGCCGTACCAGCTTTTAATTGCTTCCAACGCTCCTGCAGAAAATATTGATAGTTTAAAATGTTTTACAGTGTTATTAAAAGTGTTTTTCCTTTCTAATTGTTATAATTTCCCCACTAACTCCCAATTTTGAAAGACACACAGTGGTGTAAAACATATGTATTCAGCACTCACACTGGACGACATTTTGTTTTAGTCAATTTTTGGATGTATAGAGTATTTCTTTGAAAATTACTCAAAAGAGATTAATTTAAAGAAAATGTATTAGCCAAAGTCTAAATGTTGTGGGTATTTCTAATGGTTATTCCAAGCTTGTGTCTGCTTTAAAAACATCATTTTGCAATAAAGGTAACTGGTGTATTTTTTAGTTAGTTAAATTTGTAGCTCAGAAACAAAATACTGGTAAACCCAGCAAAAATTTACTTTTTGATAACATGTGGCATGAATATACACTTTTGTTACCATACTGTTTTATTATCTTACTTTTGTCAAAAATTTGGTTAGCTGTTTGGAGAATTTTTTTTTTTAATATGTACCCAAGTTAATTATTATTTTTTTAAATATCCTAACAAATTACGATATTTAATAACATATATTTAAAAGGTTAATACTTCTCAAAGTAGCTTTTTGGTAAATTTGTTATTGAATTTATTTGGCAAATTGGATTTCATATTTTAATCAGCTATTTGTGGAATGAAAGCTATATTCATGTTAAAAATAAACATTGCTTAGCAACAACGTAACATTTTGCTTGTGAGGGAAGCATACTTTTTATCCATGGACTCTTAGCTGTAAGCTGTAAGTGCATGTATGATACATGCACAGCTATACTGTATCTTAAATTTGTTTTATGTTTTGCCCTACAGTTATATTGTACCAAGTGTGCTGATGTCATTCGATAGTATTTTATCACAGAAAAACACCACTTAACACACTGATATTAGATTAGAAACACAAACAGTTCAAATCCAGGAAGTTTAGGTTAGAGATATACAGTAAGTCAGAAAGTTTCACCAAGAAATATTGGCCAACAGTGAAAATGTCTTTGGAAAACATCTAAGTTAGCAAGGTAGGTGGGAAAACAATGTTCAGATGTATTATGAAGACAAGAAACTAAATGTGGAAGTTCGGGGGGGGGGGGGGGGGGGGGGGGGGGATATATGTAGCCCAGTTGTAAAAAGCTTGCTTGATGCATGGTTGGTCAGTGGGCCCTTTGAGTTATTTCTTGTTCCTGCCAGTGCACCACAACTGGTTTATCAAAGACCATGGTATGTGCTATGCTGTCTGTGGGATGATGTGTAAAAAAAGATCTCTTGCTACTAATGGAAAATGTAGCAGGTTTTCTCTCTAAGACTATATATGTCAACAATTTAAAAATGTTTGACAGTGTGCTCTAATGGTGTCATTAAGCAAAACTAAAATATTTAAACCTAATGTACATTTATACTAATGTTGCAAAAGAAGACAATTTAATTATCCAAATTAAACATACTGTGAATTGTGTCTGTTACTTAAGATTAAGATGATGTTTATGTTTACACAGAAGATACATTTTAAATATATTTTATGGCACAATATATTATTCTTTAAGGATCCTTCCTTAAAAATGCTAAAAACATATATTACACAATAAATAATTTTATAAACATAGTTTAAGAAAATAATATGATCGAAATCTGGCAAATGTTTTTGTTCTGCATGCCTAATCATTATTATAATTACAAACACACATGTAATGAAGCATGCATGCTCACACATGTATTCTGCAGACAGACAAACAGACAGACAGACAGATACACAGACAGACAGACAGAGACAGACGGACAGACAGACAGACAGACACACATACAGACAGACAGACAGACAGAGCAGACAGACAGACACACACACAGATAGACAGACACACAGACACAAACACACACACACACACACACACACACACACACACACACACACAGACAGACAGACACACAGACAGACAGAGACACACAGACAGACACACACACAAAATACATACACAAAAAATACCAAACAAAAAATTACACACCCTGAGCATATTTTATTGTCATTTGGTATATCTGTATGTATATCTGTACCTGATGATTCAAGATTATAACAGCACAATCACATTTGATGATTAAAATGTTTTTTTAATTTATTTTCTGCTTGCAAATTCCTGATTTTAAAAGGTTAATCAAGACAAATGTATTGATGTGACATTCAGCAATGAAAAGATGTCGGGTTTTTTCACCACTCCTAGATACACTTCATTTCGACCATTCTTGCCGTAATAAAGTTCTCCACTGTTTGTTAAGTAAAGAATAATAGTGCTCAGGACAAAAGTATTAAGAAATTTAATGTGTCTTCTATTTCAGGATGCACCAAATATTATTAACATTTCATTTTAGCGAAGAACGGTGACAATTTAGATTGAATGTTATTTTGTGTGGAACCATCAGCGAAGGAGATAGTATGACTCGGTTTGAAGTATTTCAAAATCAATATGCGTGTGTGTGTGAAAGATTCCCATGGTGACTGCATGCATGAATGATGTAAAAGAAAATTATTTTTAGAAAATCTTTAAAAAAAATATTTTTAAATCTTCAAAAAAAAAAAATGCATTCCAGTTGGTATGATTTGTTTAGGTTTTTTTTTTTCTATCCCAACCAGTGCATCATGACTGGTATATCAAAGGCCATGGTATGTGCAGTTCTGTCTGTGGGGAAGGTCATATAAAAGATCCCTTGTTGCTGATGGGGTGGGGTGGGGGTGGGTGGGGGGGGGAGGTAGCAGGTTTCCTCTAAGATTTTGAGTCAAACATTATCAAATGTTTGATATCAAATAGCTGATGATTAATAAATCAGTGAGCTCTAGTGGTGTTGTTAAACAAAACAAAACTTTTCAGTGCCCTGTCTTAAAAAATGAATAGTTGATATCCTGATACTTGGAAAATGCATTTACGAAAAAACCCTCATTTTGCAAATTGGAAGATGAAGCTTACCAGTATACTGTATAAGATAGGAGTTGTTTTGTTGTTTTTAGACCATTTACTACAAACACTGTACTATAACAGGGGCACTAGTGAGGGGAAGATTGATGAGCTACAATTTGGCAAACTAAGTCAAAATTACTCAAATAGCTCTGTTTCATTTTTGATGAACCATTCCAAATTATGCACCAGATTACCTCATGAAAACTGTGCAATCTGTATATTTTGGACGTAATCCTACGGGACATTCAAACTTCAATAGCACCACAATTTAAATATGCCCCCGTTCATTTCCAACCCTGGTTGGGCTGCTGGTGCTCTCTTGCACTTGCCAGCGTAGGCAATCCTCCCACCCACCCTAAACCCTTTCTTGTTGTGGACGGAGAAGCCAGTACACTGGTCCACAGCTGCACATGTGACAGGCGTGCACTTACTTTGCATGTGTACGTTAAGCCCTGTTACCTAACCTGGGGAAGATTGTAGGTAGGAGTTAGTGGTGCAAAGAAATCCCCTTTTGGTATTTTTTCACTTTTTTTTTTTCAGTTCGTTAGAGACTGAGAGGTTATTGTCTGTCCTGATTATTAAAAGGAGACTGTGAAAAAATATCTGGTTTTAGATGGTCTGTTTATACATGTGAGTGCATGAGTGAGTGAGTGAGTGAGTGAGTGAGTGAGTGTGTCTGTGTCTGTGTCTGTGTCTGTGTGTCATAAAACAAACATTTCTTTCCTTTCCTAATGGCCATTGATTAACAATGTGCTGAGGTGTCAATAAATAAACTTTCTTTTCCTTTCCTAATAGTCATTGATTAAACAATGTGCTGAGGTGTCATTAAACAAACATTGCTACAGTTTCTTAATAGTCAGTGATTATACAATGTGCTGAGGTGTCATTAAACAAACATTGCTACAGTTTCCTAATAGTCAGTGATTATACAATGTGCTGAGGTGTCATTAAACAAACATTGCTTTCCTTTCCTAATAGTCAAGTGATTATACAATGTGCTGGGGTGTCATTAAACAAACATTGCTTTCCTTTCCTAATAGTCAGTGATTATACAATGTGCTGGGGTGTCATTAAACAAACATTGCTACAGTTTCTTAATAGTCAGTGATTATACAATGTGCTGAGGTGTCATTAAACAAACATTGCTTTCCTTTCCTAATAGTCAGTGATTATACAATGTGCTGGGGTGTCATTAAACAAACCTTGCTTTCCTTTCCTAATAGTCAGTGATTAAACAATGTGCTGGGGTGTCATTAAACAAACATTGCTTTCCTTTCCTAATAGTCAGTGATTAAACAATGTGCTGGGGTGTCATTAAACAAACATTGCTTTCCTTTCCTAATAGTCAAGTGATTATACAATGTGCTGGGGTGTCATTAAACAAACATTGCTTTCCTTTCCTAATAGTCAGTGATTATACAATGTGCTGGGGTGTCATTAAACAAACATTGCTTTCCTTTCCTAATAGTCAGTGATTATACAATGTGCTGGGGTGTCATTAAACAAACATTGCTACAGTTTCTTAATAGTCAGTGATTATACAATGTGCTGAGGTGTCATTAAACAAACATTGCTACAGTTTCCTAATAGTCAGTGATTATACAATGTGCTGAGGTGTCATTAAACAAACATTGCTTTCCTTTCCTAATAGTCAAGTGATTATACAATGTGCTGGGGTGTCATTAAACAAACATTGCTTTCCTTTCCTAATAGTCAGTGATTATACAATGTGCTGGGGTGTCATTAAACAAACATTGCTTTCCTTTCCTAATAGTCAGTGATTAAACAATGTGCTGGGGTGTCATTAAACAAACATTGCTACAGTTTCCTAATAGTCAGTGATTATACAATGTGCTGAGGTGTCATTAAACAAACATTGCTTTCCTTTCCTAATAGTCAAGTGATTATACAATGTGCTGGGGTGTCATTAAACAAACATTGCTTTCCTTTCCTAATAGTCAGTGATTATACAATGTGCTGGGGTGTCATTAAACAAACATTGCTTTCCTTTCCTAATAGTCAGTGATTATACAATGTGCTGGGGTGTCATTAAACAAACCTTGCTACAGTTTCTTAATAGTCAGTGATTATACAATGTGCTGAGGTGTCATTAAACAAACATTGCTTTCCTTTCCTAATAGTCAGTGATTATACAATGTGCTGGGGTGTCATTAAACAAACATTGCTTTCCTTTCCTAATAGTCAGTGATTATACAATGTGCTGGGGTGTCATTAAACAAACATTGCTTTCCTTTCCTAATAGTCAGTGATTATACAATGTGCTGGGGTGTCATTAAACAAACATTGCTTTCCTTTCCTAATAGTCAGTGATTATACAATGTGCTGGGGTGTCATTAAACAAACATTGCTACAGTTTCTTAATAGTCAGTGATTATACAATGTGCTGAGGTGTCATTAAACAAACCTTGCTACAGTTTCTTAATAGTCAGTGATTATACAATGTGCTGGGGTGTCATTAAACAAACATTGCTTTCCTTTCCTAATAGTCAGTGATTATACAATGTGCTGGGGTGTCATTAAACAAACATTGCTTTCCTTTCCTAATAGTCAGTGATTATACAATGTGCTGGGGTGTCATTAAACAAACATTGCTACAGTTTCTTAATAGTCAGTGATTATACAATGTGCTGAGGTGTCATTAAACAAACATTGCTTTCCTTTCCTAATAGTCAGTGATTATACAATGTGCTGGGGTGTCATTAAACAAACCTTGCTTTCCTTTCCTAATAGTCAGTGATTAAACAATGTGCTGGGGTGTCATTAAACAAACATTGCTTTCCTTTCCTAATAGTCAGTGATTAAACAATGTGCTGGGGTGTCATTAAACAAACATTGCTTTCCTTTCCTAATAGTCAAGTGATTATACAATGTGCTGGGGTGTCATTAAACAAACATTGCTTTCCTTTCCTAATAGTCAGTGATTATACAATGTGCTGGGGTGTCATTAAACAAACATTGCTTTCCTTTCCTAATAGTCAGTGATTATACAATGTGCTGGGGTGTCATTAAACAAACATTGCTACAGTTTCTTAATAGTCAGTGATTATACAATGTGCTGAGGTGTCATTAAACAAACATTGCTACAGTTTCCTAATAGTCAGTGATTATACAATGTGCTGAGGTGTCATTAAACAAACATTGCTACAGTTTCCTAATAGTCAGTGATTATACAATGTGCTGAGGTGTCATTAAACAAACATTGCTACAGTTTCCTAATAGTCAGTGATTATACAATGTGCTGGGGTGTCATTAAACAAACATTGCTTTCCTTTCCTAATAGTCAGTGATTATACAATGTGCTGGGGTGTCATTAAACAAACATTGCTTTCCTTTCCTAATAGTCAGTGATTATACAATGTGCTGGGGTGTCATTAAACAAACATTGCTACAGTTTCTTAATAGTCAGTGATTATACAATGTGCTGAGGTGTCATTAAACAAACATTGCTACAGTTTCCTAATAGTCAGTGATTATACAATGTGCTGAGGTGTCATTAAACAAACATTGCTACAGTTTCCTAATAGTCAGTGATTATACAATGTGCTGGGGTGTCATTAAACAAACATTGCTACAGTTTCTTAATAGTCAGTGATTATACAATGTGCTGAGGTGTCATTAAACAAACATTGCTACAGTTTCCTAATAGTCAGTGATTATACAATGTGCTGAGGTGTCATTAAACAAACATTGCTTTCCTTTCCTAATAGTCAGTGATTATACAATGTGCTGGGGTGTCATTAAACAAACATTGCTTTCCTTTCCTAATAGTCAGTGATTATACAATGTGCTGGGGTGTCATTAAACAAACATTGCTACAGTTTCTTAATAGTCAGTGATTATACAATGTGCTGAGGTGTCATTAAACAAACATTGCTTTCCTTTCCTAATAGTCAGTGATTATACAATGTGCTGGGGTGTCATTAAACAAACCTTGCTTTCCTTTCCTAATAGTCAGTGATTAAACAATGTGCTGGGGTGTCATTAAACAAACATTGCTTTCCTTTCCTAATAGTCAGTGATTAAACAATGTGCTGGGGTGTCATTAAACAAACATTGCTTTCCTTTCCTAATAGTCAAGTGATTATACAATGTGCTGGGGTGTCATTAAACAAACATTGCTTTCCTTTCCTAATAGTCAGTGATTATACAATGTGCTGGGGTGTCATTAAACAAACATTGCTTTCCTTTCCTAATAGTCAGTGATTATACAATGTGCTGGGGTGTCATTAAACAAACATTGCTACAGTTTCTTAATAGTCAGTGATTATACAATGTGCTGAGGTGTCATTAAACAAACATTGCTACAGTTTCCTAATAGTCAGTGATTATACAATGTGCTGAGGTGTCATTAAACAAACATTGCTACAGTTTCCTAATAGTCAGTGATTATACAATGTGCTGAGGTGTCATTAAACAAACATTGCTACAGTTTCCTAATAGTCAGTGATTATACAATGTGCTGGGGTGTCATTAAACAAACATTGCTTTCCTTTCCTAATAGTCAGTGATTATACAATGTGCTGGGGTGTCATTAAACAAACATTGCTTTCCTTTCCTAATAGTCAGTGATTATACAATGTGCTGGGGTGTCATTAAACAAACATTGCTACAGTTTCTTAATAGTCAGTGATTATACAATGTGCTGAGGTGTCATTAAACAAACATTGCTACAGTTTCCTAATAGTCAGTGATTATACAATGTGCTGAGGTGTCATTAAACAAACATTGCTACAGTTTCCTAATAGTCAGTGATTATACCATGTGCTGGGGTGTCATTAAACAAACATTGCTACAGTTTCTTAATAGTCAGTGATTATACAATGTGCTGAGGTGTCATTAAACAAACATTGCTTTCCTTTCCTAATAGTCAGTGATTATACAATGTGCTGGGGTGTCATTAAACAAACATTGCTTTCCTTTCCTAATAGTCAGTGATTATACAATGTGCTGGGGTGTCATTAAACAAACATTGCTACAGTTTCTTAATAGTCAGTGATTATACAATGTGCTGAGGTGTCATTAAACAAACCTTGCTACAGTTTCTTAATAGTCAGTGATTATACAATGTGCTGAGGTGTCATTAAACAAACCTTGCTACAGTTTCTTAATAGCCACTGATTAAACAATGTGCTGAGGTGTCATTAAACAAACCTTGCTACAGTTTCTTAATAGCCACTGATTAAACAATGTGCTGAGGTGTCATTAAACAAACCTTGCTACAGTTTCTTAATAGCCACTGATTAAACAATGTGCTGAGGTGTCATTAAACAAACCTTGCTTTCCTTTCCTAATAGTCAGTGATTATACAATGTGCTGGGGTGTCATTAAACAAACATTGCTACAGTTTCTTAATAGTCAGTGATTATACAATGTGCTGAGGTGTCATTAAACAAACCTTGCTACAGTTTCTTAATAGCCACTGATTAAACAATGTGCTGAGGTGTCATTAAACAAACCTTGCTTTCCTTTCCTAATAGTCAGTGATTATACAATGTGCTGGGGTGTCATTAAACAAACCTTGCTTTCCTTTCCTAATAGTCAGTGATTATACAATGTGCTGGGGTGTCATTAAACAAACATTGCTACAGTTTCTTAATAGTCAGTGATTATACAATGTGCTGAGGTGTCATTAAACAAACCTTGCTACAGTTTCTTAATAGCCACTGATTAAACAATGTGCTGAGGTGTCATTAAACAAACCTTGCTACAGTTTCTTAATAGCCACTGATTAAACAATGTGCTGAGGTGTCATTAAACAAACCTTGCTTTCCTTTCCTAATAGTCAGTGATTATACAATGTGCTGGGGTGTCATTAAACAAACATTGCTTTCCTTTCCTAATAGTCAGTGATTATACAATGTGCTGGGGTGTCATTAAACAAACCTTGCTTTCCTTTCCTAATAGTCAAGTGATTATACAATGTGCTGGGGTGTCATTAAACAAACATTGCTTTCCTTTCCTAATAGTCAGTGATTATACAATGTGCTGGGGTGTCATTAAACAAACCTTGCTTTCCTTTCCTAATAGTCAGTGATTATACAATGTGCTGGGGTGTCATTAAACAAACATTGCTACAGTTTCTTAATAGTCAGTGATTATACAATGTGCTGAGGTGTCATTAAACAAACCTTGCTACAGTTTCTTAATAGCCACTGATTAAACAATGTGCTGAGGTGTCATCAAACAAACATTCCTTTCCTTTCCTAATAGTCAAGTGATTATACAATGTGCTGGGGTGTCATTAAACAAACCTTGCTTTCCTTTCCTAATAGTCAGTGATTATACAATGTGCTGGGGTGTCATTAAACAAACATTGCTACAGTTTCTTAATAGTCAGTGATTATACAATGTGCTGAGGTGTCATTAAACAAACCTTGCTACAGTTTCTTAATAGCCACTGATTAAACAATGTGCTGAGGTGTCATTAAACAAACCTTGCTACAGTTTCTTAATAGCCACTGATTAAACAATGTGCTGAGGTGTCATTAAACAAACCTTGCTTTCCTTTCCTAATAGTCAGTGATTATACAATGTGCTGGGGTGTCATTAAACAAACATTGCTTTCCTTTCCTAATAGTCAGTGATTATACAATGTGCTGGGGTGTCATTAAACAAACCTTGCTTTCCTTTCCTAATAGTCAAGTGATTATACAATGTGCTGGGGTGTCATTAAACAAACATTGCTTTCCTTTCCTAATAGTCAGTGATTATACAATGTGCTGGGGTGTCATTAAACAAACCTTGCTTTCCTTTCCTAATAGTCAGTGATTATACAATGTGCTGGGGTGTCATTAAACAAACATTGCTACAGTTTCTTAATAGTCAGTGATTATACAATGTGCTGAGGTGTCATTAAACAAACCTTGCTACAGTTTCTTAATAGCCACTGATTAAACAATGTGCTGAGGTGTCATCAAACAAACATTCCTTTCCTTTCCTAATAGTCAAGTGATTATACAATGTGCTGGGGTGTCATTAAACAAACATTGCTTTCCTTTCCTAATAGTCAGTGATTATACAATGTGCTGGGGTGTCATTAAACAAACCTTGCTACAGTTTCTTAATAGTCAGTGATTATACAATGTGCTGAGGTGTCATTAAACAAACCTTGCTACAGTTTCTTAATAGCCACTGATTAAACAATGTGCTGAGGTGTCATTAAACAAACCTTGCTACAGTTTCTTAATAGCCACTGATTAAACAATGTGCTGAGGTGTCATTAAACAAACCTTGCTACAGTTTCTTAATAGCCACTGATTAAACAATGTGCTGAGGTGTCATTAAACAAACCTTGCTTTCCTTTCCTAATAGTCAGTGATTATACAATGTGCTGGGGTGTCATTAAACAAACCTTGCTTTCCTTTCCTAATAGTCAGTGATTATACAATGTGCTGGGGTGTCATTAAACAAACATTGCTACAGTTTCTTAATAGTCAGTGATTATACAATGTGCTGAGGTGTCATTAAACAAACCTTGCTACAGTTTCTTAATAGCCACTGATTAAACAATGTGCTGAGGTGTCATTAAACAAACCTTGCTACAGTTTCTTAATAGCCACTGATTAAACAATGTGCTGAGGTGTCATTAAACAAACCTTGCTACAGTTTCTTAATAGCCACTGATTAAACAATGTGCTGAGGTGTCATTAAACAAACCTTGCTACAGTTTCTTAATAGTCAGTGATTATACAATGTGCTGAGGTGTCATTAAACAAACCTTGCTTTCCTTTCCTAATAGTCAGTGATTATACAATGTGCTGGGGTGTCATTAAACAAACCTTGCTACAGTTTCTTAATAGTCAGTGATTATACAATGTGCTGAGGTGTCATTAAACAAACCTTGCTACAGTTTCTTAATAGCCACTGATTAAACAATGTGCTGAGGTGTCATCAAACAAACATTCCTTTCCTTTCCTAATAGTCAAGTGATTATACAATGTGCTGGGGTGTCATTAAACAAACCTTGCTTTCCTTTCCTAATAGTCAGTGATTATACAATGTGCTGGGGTGTCATTAAACAAACCTTGCTACAGTTTCTTAATAGTCAGTGATTATACAATGTGCTGAGGTGTCATTAAACAAACCTTGCTACAGTTTCTTAATAGCCACTGATTAAACAATGTGCTGAGGTGTCATCAAACAAACATTCCTTTCCTTTCCGTGTACTGTGGCACTGACATCACAAGTCTGTCAGTGGAATCCTGCTGATGTGAGTTTCACAAACTGAGTATTAACAGTGTCATTGTTTCCTTTTCTTTATACACAGCCATGCTATATGGATATGCTCTGTAGGGATCCTCTTTGTCTAAATGTAGACTACAAAACAGCAGTAGTTTTACATTACCGTAAACATTCAAATATTTGTACACTTTGTAAAATAAAATACTAATGTTGTCTCAGTTTATTACAAATAATAAAACACATTTGTTCACTTTCTATAATGAAAACTAATCTATAGTATCACAATCATAAAATTAAATTGAAAAAAAGAGAAGAAAAAGACAGATTACAAGAATTTATTAATTAAGATATATGTTTCAGAAATTAAAATTTAAAACATATCTAAAAATTAAAATGCTTACTGCTTAACCATTGTGAAAGTGTTACATCAAATAGACCAAAAAGGATCTAAATTGATGTTGGACTACTTAAAATACATACATGTTTATGCAGGAAGTTAGTAGCATTTTAAAGTTAACACTGAAAAAAGCTACAAGTAGTACAAGTACATTGTGAATGACTTGGATGAAGTGAATACATAGGGTTTAGTTACCTCTTACCAAATTATACAATATGAGCTGAAGATCAGTTTGTGGACTATATTTTATAACACAGAAGAGCTTATTCACCAAAGGTCTAAGTTGAGAACTAACTTATTTAAGGAACACTGTTGTATTTTATTCAAATGGCATTGGAAAAACAAATTTGGCTGAAAACAAAATTTGCTGACTTGCTGAACAGTTAGTGTCATATACCTGCTTGAATTTGGTACACATGTGCTTGCATATATAGCACTGAGGTCATCTTTAATAAGCGGTTGATGGTTGACGAGTGCGGAGCAACTGACACGAAACTTGACAGTGGTGGATCATCCGAGTGTCATTGTCTTCAACCCGTGGGCTATGACCTCGGATATAGAGGTGATAAAAATATTGTAGGGAACAGTAAAAAGTTGTGGCTCTGGGCACCAGTCTCCCAGTTGAACTCCACTTGGCCTGGCGTCTCCGTGTTCTACCTGGTCACTCTCTGGCAGTGATTGATCCCCCAGGTCGACTTCTCTTACCTGCAAACTCCAGTGATGTGGAATCTGGAAAGATTGTGGATCAATTTGGGGTACTCACTATTTTTTGTTTATTTTTGACTGTTTGAGTGAGTATGTTATTTATTCATATCTGAAAATATAGACGGGAAATGCTTGCTGTGTGAATGTACATCACGACTCATGTACATTATAGGTTGATTACAATACTTTTATGTTACTTTAAGAATAATAGTATTATGGTATTTTTTTCTGTAATCAAGAGATTTTAGATTTTAGAAAAATTGTGGATCGGTTTTGGGACTGTATTTTGTTTTTAACTCTTTGGTATGTAGACCGGCCTCGGTGGTGACATGGTTAGGCCATCGGTCAACAGGCTGGTAGGTACTGGGTTCGGATCCCAGTTGAGGCATGGGATTTTTAATCCAGATACCGACTCCAAACCCTGAGTGAGTGCTCCATAACTGGTTCAACAAAGGCCATGGTTTGTGCTATCCTGCCTGTGGGAAGTGCAAATAAAAGATCCCTTGCTGCTAATCGGAAAGAGTAGCCCATGAAGTGGCGACAGTGGGTTTCCTCTCAAAATCTGTGTGGTCCTTAACCATATGTCTGACGCCATATAACCGTAAATAAAATGTGTTGAATGCGTCATTAAATAAAACATTTCTTTCTTTCTTTCTTTGGTATGTAGTTTATTTGTACCTGAAAATTTAACAGGTACTATAGTATATATATATGGATGCTGACTGCTTAGAAATCTAGAAAATATTACATGAGTAGCTGTTAGATACCATTTATTTTAAAGAGTTGTTTCAAAACATTTTTAATCAATAAGTGTATAAAATAAATTTTGTCTGATAGTCATAATGTAGTATTGTTTTTTTACACAACCTTAAAAACCAGCACTAAAACAAATTTAAACATCTTTTCTAACTAAAACTTATTTATCGTGCCTGTACTTGCAGTTAATTTACATATCACAGAGCAGGAATATACATCAGGTTTACTTGTAAACCACAGAGCAATCAATTTTGATTGTGCTTATTTCATTGGGTGGTATAGCTGTGGCAACTAGGTCCTCACCTAGGAGCAGCCAGCCGTATGTCTTTAAATTCGTATATCATAAATAACACACGGTGTTCTCACCAACAAGTTTGACCATGCACATACTATACCACTGTAGTTAGTTTTACATGTTTGGTACAAAGTTAAAAAGTCTGTTTTGTTTAACAACACCACTGGAGCACACTGATGTTTTTAATCATCAGCTATCGGATGTCAAATATTTGCTCGTAGTCTCGAGGTTAAAGTCTGTTTTGGTTAACAATACCACTGGAGCACACTGATGTTTTTAATCATCAGCTATTGGATGTCAGATATTTGCTCGTAGTCTCGAGGTTAAAGTCTGTTTTGTTTAACAACACCACTGGAGCACACTGATGTTTTTAATCATCAGCTATCGGATGTCAAATATTTGCTCGTAGTCTCGAGGTTAAAGTCTGTTTTGTTTAATGACACCACTGGAGCACACTGATGTTTTTAATCATCAGCTATTGGATGTCAAATATTTGCTCGTAGTCTCGAGGTTAAAGTCTGTTTTGTTTAATGACACCACTGGAGCACACTGATGTTTTTAATCATCAGCTATCGGATGTCAAATATTTGCTCGTAGTCTCGAGGTTAAAGTCTGTTTTGGTTAACAGCACCACTGGAGCACACTGATGTTTTTAATCATCAGCTATCGGATGTCAAATATTTGCTCGTAGTCTCGAGGTTAAAGTCTGTTTTGTTTAATGACACCACTGGAGCACACTGATGTTTTTAATCATCAGCTACTGGATGTCAAATATTTGCTCGTAGTCTCGAGGTTAAAGTCTGTTTTGTTTAACAACACCACTGGAGCACACTGATGTTTTTAATCATCAGCTATTGGATGTCAAATATTTGCTCGTAGTCTCGAGGTTAAAGTCTGTTTTGTTTAACAACACCACTGGAGCACACTGATGTTTTTAATCATCAGCTATTGGATGTCAAATATTTGCTCGTAGTCTCGACGTTAAAGTCTGTTTTGTTTAATGACACCACTGGAGCACACTGATGTTTTTAATCATCAGCTATCGGATGTCAAATATTTGCTCGTAGTCTCGAGGTTAAAGTCTGTTTTGTTTAACAACACCACTGGAGCACACTGATGTTTTTAATCATCAGCTATTGGATGTCAAATATTTGCTCGTAGTCTCGAGGTTAAAGTCTGTTTTGTTTAATGACACCACTGGAGCACTCTGATGTTTTTAATCATCAGATATTTGATGTCAAATATTTGCTCGTAGTCTCGAGGTTAAAGTCTCTTTTGTTTAATGACACCACTGGAGCACACTGATGTTTTTAATCATCAGCTATCGGATGTCAAATATTTGCTCGTAGTCTCGAGGTTAAAGTTTGTTTTGTTTAATGACACCACTGGAGCACACTGATGTTTTTAATCATCAGCTATTGGATGTCAAATATTTGCTCGTAGTCTCGAGGTTAAAGTCTGTTTTGTTTAACAACACCACTGGAGCACACTGATGTTTTTAATCATCAGCTATTGGATGTCAAATATTTGCTCGTAGTCTCGAGATTAAAGTCTGTTTTGTTTAACAACACCACTGGAGCACACTGATGTTTTTAATCATCAGCTATTGGATGTCAAATATTTGCTTGTAGTCTCGAGGTTAAAGTCTGTTTTGTTTAACAACACCACTGGAGCACACTGATGTTTTTAATCATCAGCTATTGGATGTCAAATATTTGCTCGTAGTCTCGAGATTAAAGTCTGTTTTGTTTACTGACACCACCAGAGTTCATTGATTTATTAATAATCAGCTACTGGATGTCAAATACATGTATTTGGTCATTCTGACATAATCATATTTGAAAAAGTGACATTTGTTGGTGTGGTATGTAGTGTTACTTGCCACTCACTCCACTCCTCCCCCACCCCACACACCCTTCAACCATTAACCAATTTAATGGAGTGCATGTTTCATGAGCAAAGACAAGTAGCTGTAGACGATAATACAAAAATGTTGAATTTCTGCACTTCTAGTTTCTTGATGTGCTGATGAACAGTTACATGTACAATCAGTTAGCTTTATATTTCATTTTTGTTTTCCCTGAAAAGATGAGATAGTTACTTTGTTGATGGTGATGACGTCAACCGTTGCATTTATCTCCTATTAAATTTTACATTACGGTCCATTTAAGTCCAAGATCAAAGCAGCTTGGTTTATAGATGCATCTGTGGGGCGGAGCATACCCCAGTGGTAAAGTGCTCACCAGGGCCTAATTCACTAAACTCTCGCAACTTTACGATCTCGCAGTGCAATGCTGAAGACTTGCTTTGTTGTCTAACAGAGCCTTAGAGACCTTTGTGAATTAGGCCCCTGATGTGCAGTCAATTCCCATCAGTGGGCCCATTGGGCTATTTCTCGTTCCATCCAATGCTCTATGGCTGGTATATCAAAGGCTGTAGTATATGCTATCCTGTCTATGGGATGGTGCATATAAAAGATCCCTTAATTGCTGCTAATGGAAAAATGTAGCAGGTTTCCTCTCTAAGACTACCTGTATATGACATCCAATAAATAAATTGGTGTGTTCTAGTGGTGTCATTAAACAAGACAATCTTTAACTGTGAATAGTAAATCTTAGTAGTTGGGTTGATGGCAGTGGTGTTGACAGTTAGTTCCAATGTTAAGCTTCACATTGAGGTGCATTTCTCATAAACTTTAAGTCCTTAGTAGATCAATGAAACTTGGTTTCTGTATGGTACTGTTACTTTCATAACTTATCCACGATTGATCATGATCATAAATAGTCAACTACTTTATTTATACATTAACGTCATGTTCAATATTTAATTCACAGAATTCACCATTTATGGTCGACGAGTTGGGCTGTGTTTCCTTGGAGATTATGCTCGAACATTTATTGGACATACATGACATCATCATCAGTACATCGTAGTGCATTGTCATCTGATTCACTGACTCACTGATCTCATATATTAGATCATTTTATTGCTTTACTTGTCACAAATATGGAATAACATTTTTCGTTTCTATTTCAAAATGCACCCTGCGGCCTTTAGTGTGAAAGGAATAGAAAAACATATTTAACATCACATTGTTTAATTGCCACACCTTAGGCAGTTAATTCTAATAAATATTTATGAGGTAAGTCCATATACTGTGAGACATGTTGTTAACGTTTATGGCCCACATCCAGGGTGTGTGATGAACCCACTGCTGTGTATGGGTACAGAGGTTTCACTTATCAGTTAGCTGGGTAGAACACTCGTCTGAGGTGCTTCAGTTGTAGGATTGAAACACACACACACCCACCCAGTGGATCCATTATCTATATGTAGTTAAGTTCTTTCCCATCACAACCTGAACCTAAAGAATGGTATATCGAAGGTTGTGATATATTCATTCCTATGCATCAAAGGCCGTGGTATGTGCTATTCTGTCAGTGGGATGGTGCATATAAAAGATCCCTTGCTACTAATGGAGAAATGTTGTAGATTTCATCTTTAAGACTGTAAAAATTACTAAATGTTTGACATCCAGTAGTCAACGATTAATAAATCAATGTGCTCTAGTGGTGTTGTTAAACAAAACAAACATTTTCATTCCTGTATGTGGGAAAGTGCAAATTAAAAAAAAGCCTTTTCTACTAATGTAGCTGGTTTTCTGTGAAGACTAAGAGTCATAATTACCAAATGTTTGACATCCAATAGCAGATGATTAATTAATTAATGTGCTCATGCTGTCATTTAAACAAAAAAACAAAAAAGTTAAGTTTCTTTATTGATTCACTAGCAGCAAAAGCTCTTTTTATAAGCTTCAGAAATACATGGGGGTCGAGAGTTCTGCAGATTATGCATTGCCCACCCCCACCCCAGTTGAAATGTAAATTAATATATCACTACCCCACGTCGCCCTCCCAGTTGTTGGCTAATTTGGGGCGGGATGTCGCCCAGTGGTAAAGAGTCACCTTGATGTGTGGTCGGTCTGGGATCGATACCCGTCGGTGGGCTCATTGGGCTATTTCTCATTCCAGCCAGTGCACCATGACTGGTATATCAAAGGCTGTGGTATGTGCTATCCTGTCTGTGGGATGGTGCATATAAAAGATCCCTTGCTACTAATGAACAAATGTAGTGGGTTTCCTCTCTAAGACTATATGTCAAATTACCAAATGTTTGACACCAAATAGCAGATGATAAATTAATCAGTGTGCTCTAGTAGTGTCTTTAAATAAAAATAAAATATTGATTAGCTAGCAGCAATAGGTTTTTCATAAGCAGCAGAAATGCATGGGGGTGGAGAAGTCTGATAATTATGCATTGCCCATCACCCCCCCCCCCCCCCCCCCCACCACCACCACCACCACCACCACCACCAGTTGAAAGGTAAATTAATAAATAAACTACCTCACCTCGTCCTCCCAGGTGTTAGTATTAATGATGATGCTTCATACCTCATTTCTGCACACACTTTCATGATTTTGATATGTTGTGAAGCAGTGACTCGAACACAGAATTACCCTCTTTGATGCCACTGATTGGATGAGTCTGACAATCTGGTGTCTTGATTAGTATTAGGAAACTGTCTGCTAATACATAATATCAAGAAGGTTTTGAATTACATGGCAGTATATATAAATTCATTAGCAGCCAGTTCCCATAACAAATCACTAGTTGGTTAAAAGATTGTGGCTGACAATATGTATTTATTTGTGGCATGTTCCTGGAAAATTATTTAATGATGGCATGTTTTTGGAAAAATATTATTTAATTGTGGCATGTTCTTGGAAAATATTTAATTGTGGCATATTAGAAAAAATCATTTAATTGTGGCATATGCTTGGAAAACATTGATCATTTAATTGTGGCATGTTCTTGGAAAACATTGATCATTTAACTGTGGTATATTCTTAGAAAAAATACCTCATGGGTGCTAGGAAGCTATTCAAGTATCATATATAGCCTAGTTAGTATGTGTTTACAGTGTGTATTGTGTGTAATGTACAATGTATATCCATAATTCATGAAAGTTATTAAACCGTTAATTGATAACATGCCAGGAAACAAGAACATAAGCCAACTACATAACTTATCAGGTTACATTGATTCAGTATCGCAATGCTATTCAAACTCGTTTGGTCATTGATGTGTGTAATCAAGTATATTAATATTGTACAATGAAAGCAGACATGATGCACATCTGTATTGTCAGTCGGTGCACCCATAGGACTAATTATCATTCCAGCCAGTGCACCACAACTGGTATATATCAAAGACCATGGTATGTGCTATTCTGTGTGTGAAATGGTACACATGAAAGATCCCTTGCTACTAATGGGAAAATGTAGTGGGTTTCCTCTCTAAGACTATATGTCAAAATTACCAAATGTTTCGCATCCAATAGCCGATGATTAATAAATCAATGTTCTCAAGTCAGCGCAAGCTGCTATTCGTAATCTGTGGTCATGCACTTATTTTAGGCAATCACTTTTCTATCTACCAAATTAATTCCCATGTTAAATTACTCCAGTTGGATCCCAAATCAATGAAAGACATGTATTAAGCTGCCACAGTGACTTTTCAGCTTCCTGTAAATGGAATATTTTATGCATCATCGACATGCAGGGATACCTATTCTAGGGGCTGGACATAGCCCAGTAATATAGCACTCACCTGATGTGTGGTCAGTCTAGGATCGATCCCCATTGGTGGGCCCATTAGACTATTTCTCAATCCGGCCAGTCATCCACAATTGATATAACAAACATTGTGGTATGTATTATCCTGTCTGTGGGATGCTGTATATAAAAGATATCTTGCTGCTGGTGGTAATCGGAAAGAGTAGCCCATTGCGCAGTGTCAGCAGGTTCCTCTCTCAGTATATGTGTGTTAGTTACTCATATGTCTGATGCCATATAATTAAAAATGTGTTGAGTGGATCATTAAATAAAACCTTCCATCCTTATTTTATTTATGGTTATATGGCGTCAGGCATATGGTCACACAGATATTGAGAGAGGAAACCCGCTACTCTGTGGAATGGTGTATATAAATAATCCCATGCTGCTATTCGAAAAAGAGTAGCCCATGAAGTGGCAGAGTAGCCCATGAAGTGGCACTTCATGGGCTACTCTTTTTCGATTAGCAGTATGGGATCTTTTATATACACCATTCTACAGACAGGATAGTACATACCATGGCCTTTGAAACACCATTTGTGAAGCACTGGCTGGAATGAGACTGTCCTTATTGTACCAGGTATAAACCACACATCTGGGGCATACAACTAATTACCTCTGAGTAAACTAAGCTTGGCATCTGTTGTTTATCTATATATTGACTGTAGATCTTGTAGTACAATAATCTATTATTTTTTTTAAAAAAATTTGTCACAATCGATTATACATGTATGGTACATAAACAGAGCCTTAGATATCACTAATCTGAACACAACATATGTGTGTTTTATTGTTCTGAGCATAGCGAGATCTTTAAGGAGCACATTAATCAAATTAATTGGGGATATGAATGGAAGTGATTTGAAGGGTTGTAGATATTCACAAATGCATTTTGAGTTATTTCAAACTAATGTAGGCATAATATTTCAGTAGAGGTTTAGTTGAAATTGTTTAGTAGTCGATATGTTTATAGTTATTTTGGGCACATTTTTGGGCATACATATTTTGGGCTCATTGTTTAACATTGTGACTTTAATGCAATCTAAAGCACTGATCAACATGCAATTGTGTTTATATATGCACTTTCAAATAAATAAGTGTTAATGCTTCATGCATTTTCTTTCTATATGTAATATGTTTTCTACACATAGTGCATATTTTTAGTGATATCTTTCACTCCCTCCATGTACCTCAAATATAATATCCATGGATTCATTCCTGCAATATAACTCCTATAAAATTCTAAAATGGTACACATTACGGTAATGTTTAGCTGGATATGGAACCATGCACAAATGTTACTTTTGCTTAATTTTTATTTTGTTAAGTGAATTAAATTCCTTGTTCTTTTATCAATCTTTGAAGCAAATCATGTTGAGACATGTTTGTGAAGGACTTATTTATGAAGGGCCTTTAGTAACATTTGTAACTTAATATTAAAACACCTGACCGAAACCTCCGCAGATATTACAATAGGTATTTAATTATTAAAGCTGCCATTCCTCTTCAATTGCTTGTTATTAGCCAACCATACCCAGCCACATGTAATGATGGTCAGTAGTCTCGTATACTCCGACTGAAGTGATATCCCAGTCAATTAGTGGTGCCATAATGATTGATACCAGTCTGCAGTCTCATCATTGGGTTCTCAGAGGTATAATTTACACTGGGATTCAATAATGTGTATATATTTTTAATTTAGTCAAGTTTCTGGCTAAATCCTGCTAAAGTGCACCATGACTGGTATATCAAAGGCTGTGGTATGTGCTATCCTGTCTATGAGATAGTGCATATAATAGATCCTTTGCTACTAATGGAAAAATGTAGGGGGTTTCCTTTCTTAGACTATATCTGTCACAACTGATAAATGTTTGACATCCAATAGCTCATGATTAATAAATCAAATGTACTGAGTTGTAGGAATTCCAGTTTAGAGGTGGTCTGGTGTTTAGAGGTTGTACAGTGTATTACATGGTGATAGGTCAAAACCTGGGTGGGACCCTCCGTCCATTATGTGTACTAAGCAGGCAGTGAGCAAAGTGAAATGTAGCTTTACTGCTGAGTCACACAACCGTGACGATCCAGCCATCTTCATTAGAATCAAATAAATGTGTAAAGGCTGGGACATACCGGTATGTATGCATACATACAGTTCATCAATGCAGATCAAGTGGAGAAATGAACCAAGTTAATGGAAATTAATGTACCCATGTGGACCATGTCTGTTAACTCTTGTTAAAGAGACCACCCACTAGGTAAGAATCACTTTATTGTGGCATGTTTTATTTCTAATTTAATATCTATACACACACACACACACACACACACACACACACACACACACACACACACACACACACACACACACACACACACACACACACACACACGCTCACGTACACACACACACATACACACACACACTCACATACACTCACACATACACACTCACACATACACACATACACACACACATACATACTCACACACACAGACACACATACACTCACATACACACACACACAGACACACATACACACAGATATATATATATACATGTATAATAGCCTGCTGTGTGTACAGTCACCTGTCATCTGTAGATTGTCGACCTACATGCCTGTTCAAATCACAGGAAAAATAGAAATATTTCTTTAATGACAACTGGGAACATTTTAAACGTATACATGTATAGAGAGAGAGACAGACAGAGAGACAGACAGAAAGACAGAGAGATCTACTGCCACCACATAGGCCATTCTTACTACAAATAAAGCAACAAGTTCTCTTTATGTGCATTTCCCCATGTACATGACAGTGTATACCACAGCCTTTGGTGTACAACTGTGTAAAATACTCCTTGCTGTGAGACAGTAGGAAAATAGACCATATAAAAGTAGTGGGTTTCCTCTTTTAACTATATAAAAAGAAACAGCTGCTTACCAGAAGGAACTGCTCATGTAATGGGCTTCTCCTGCCTGCGTGTGACCCAGAAAACATGTATGACATGTGATTACATAGAAGCATGAAAATATATCCTCCTCCTCATTTTCATTTGTTTACTAGCAACCCCTGCAATTGCCCACAGGAATCAGCAATGCCATGTAGATTACAATGGAGTTTTTAATTCTCCACAGCACATTTTGGCCTTTGACTATATTCAGTTGTTTTTCAACGGCATGTCTTTTTCGCCATTTTGTTAATCGCACGGGTTGTACTAGTATGCTTAATACCAAACCAAATCTGAGTTATTTCTATAGCCATTTGGGGTTTCACTTTTCAATCACTGTGCATCATCACTTGTACGGGTGTAGCAAGGTTCCAAAAAGTGTGTGTGTGGGAGGGTGGGGTGGGGGGGGGGGGGGGCACATACACACATATATATTTATCCTAAAACTTACTCATGATATCCATGTCATAAATCCATGTGATAATGTAGTGTATTAACCCAGTTAATAATGTTATGCAAATTTAAAAGTATATGCAAATTTGCAAGATCTCTAGTTGTCAATGGGTCATTTGTTTACAAGCCAAAAAGACCTGTATACCTCAGCGTAACATTTTCATAAGATTTTGTTACCAAATGTTTGATATCAGTAGCCGATGATTAATAAAATCAATGTGTGCTTGTGGTGTCATTAAACAAAACACAAAATGTAATATATAATTGAGTAGATCTATTCTAATTGCAAACTAACCATAACCCTGATCTGCATTTCTTTGGGTGTTCAGTGTAGTTAATAATTCAGTGTACTGTCTGGTGTTAATGTAATTTGTTGGCTCTGGTATTCTGGACATAATCCCCCATCATTACCACAACTCTCTTCCCCCCCCCCCTCCGCCACCTGGCATGGTGCTGATGAAACCATTCTCCTCCGAGTGTATTGTGTGATCACAGTAACAGACAGCTGTGTTAATTAGTTCTGTGTGGTATGGATAGTGTCTAATGTATGCAGGTGATGAACTCACATGTTTGAATGCATGCAACAGCTGAATTCTGTCTGATGTGATGTGCATGCAGAGCTTATTAAACCATTCTGTCAAAACATTATTTATATTTGGGGAATATTTTGCTTTCAGAATTTTAATCTGTGTACATGTATATAGCGATATTTCTAGTCAATTAAAAACTGGTTAGCAACTACTGTTTAATGTTTTAAAATTGTGTAGCCATCCCTGAAATTTGAGACCCAAATCGCAACGCAAAACTGAAGAAAATGTTCCCAGATGTTATGCTAGTGGTCTTTACTGGCACCTAAGTAGGTTATATTGGGAATTTAAAATAAATGGTTTGTATAATATGCAAAATTAGTAGATCTGAAGTGGTCTTTATTGCCAGGTGGCTGTTATATAATAATTTTATTGTAGAGACTTCTGTGTTCAACAATCTGTGGTCTTTAATTTCAACTTATTTTCATGCTAATATCCAATTAAAGTTCAAGCATTCTGTCCTGGGCATACACCTCAGCTATCTGGGCTGTCTGTCCAGGACAATGGGTTAGTTGGTTAGTGATTAGTGAGAGAGAAGAGGGTATAGTGGCCTCACACCTATCCATTGAGCCCTTAAGAACTCACTCTAGGTTGGAGCCGGTACCGGGTTGTGAACCCTGTACCTACCAGCCTATAGTCCGATGGCTTAACCACTGCGCTACTGAGGCCAATATCTGTGGTCTGATTAATTCACAGAGCTCTCTTAGGCTCTCTTAAGTAACATTACATCATCTTTGTAAGTGTTTTTGCATTGCAATGTAAAATGACAAAGTTGTGAGTTTAGTGAATTCAATTCTATGCATGTATAGTAGGACTTGTTATTTGATAGTGCCTTACTACCAAATCAAATCAAATACCATAGATGACAATAGTATCATGTGGCTAAAACTCCTACCTGCAGTGTATCAATCGACATAAACACCACAGATATAAATACTACCACCTCTCACCCTTAAAGGGACAGTCCCGAGTTTGCTGCATTGTAAGATGTTGCCGACTAATAAAATATTTGTACGATTAAACTTACATATTAAATATATTTTCTTGTTTAGAATATCAGTGTCTGTATATTTAATGTGTTTCTGGTTGTCTTAATATTTGTAAGAAGCCCAAACTGGATTTCGTCTTCAAAAAATTTCGTACGTACGAAAAAAGAACATTTTCGGAAATAAAACGAAATTTAACCCAGTACAAATATTAGAACAATCATAAACATGTTTAATATACAGCCACTAATATTTTATGCAGAAAAATATATTTGATATTTAATTACAATCGTTAAAGAGTCTCTGTTAGTCGATAACATCTTAAACATTGCAGCAAACTCAGGAATGTCCCTTTAAAGTTAATCGGAAAAAAATTGGGGGGGTCAAGTTGCTCATTTCAGAGAAAACAGATAGTGTCTATGACTACCCTAGTTCTGCACGAAATTTGAGTACTTTTGTTTGAAAGTACCCGATACATGTTTCAAGCACAAGGCTACTTGACACAGTCGTACTAGATGAAATAAAATTGCATACATTTTTTGTCCAGAACGAAACCTTTTTTTTACAAACAACACACTCACATTTATCACCAATCACAGGACTTGTGGTGTTAACTACTCTATCAAAAGTTGGGTGCACCTCGCACTTTGACCCAGCTGGAAGTTATCTGGTTTAGTACTACCAAGATATATCATTGCATGACCAATGTTTGAACACATGTTTGAACACATTTAAAGCCAAACAAAACTGCTTTGATAATAATTTCATTGAATCCAAGAAGGATAAAATACTTGTGCTATCTATAATGTAGATGCACTATGTCTGGAAGTTAATGTTGTGGAAAGTATCTAATTTCCATGCAGACATCAAGGAGAGTTTGTCACATTTATCTGAATTAGCCTCAGCTGAGGTTCTCCAGTTACACACATACCTTAGTTTTCCTTTCAAAGGTCAACACATGTAGAACCTGCAGCTAAAACATTTACTTTTGCATGTAGACTACTCAACATCCGCAAGGGATATTTAGAAAAACATATGTCAAATAAAGCAAATGTATTTATTGTGTTTGATGGATGACATATCTAACTGTAGTCATGCCTTACTGTGGTGATATATGGGACATCCAAACTGCATAGTTTTATTGGTCACCTGATGCACAAATTTAAGATGTGCATAAATTGTTTATCATGACATATATTTGTCATATCCCTAATGAAGGTTGAGTAATATATACTCACGGAAAAAAGTTCCTGTGCATCATTAAAATTTTAGTGAGACGTATATTTATAACAAATTTGAATATTGTGTTTTACATAGATGTACTATTTATCTGTCAAAAGTACAGTGATTCCCTCCTGTCTTCTGAACCAGAAATACAGTCTACACAATGCTTGGTGCGCCGTCGGTGACGATATAACAGAATAACGTATTGACGTCATGTCATGGTCGTACTTTGTGATCACCTAATCGGTTGCGTAAAGTTCTTCCACTGATTGGCCTTAACGCAGGGATGTATTGGGATGTTAAACTGGTCATTTCCAAATGATTCCACATGTGTACTCACTTGATATTGACGACTGGTTAACGTGATGTCACGTGTCGACTCACTAAACATGGAAGATCCCTAGTATTCCTAAACTGTCGAGAACATCTCCGCAGACACTGCATAGTGTTCTGATGAACACCAAAATGACTAGCAACCACGTTTGTGCCATTTTAACTGCAATCATGCCCATCTTTCGAAGAAGTTCATTTTCTTGGAGGTGTGGCATCACACTGACGATGATCAGATACCAACAAAAGTATTTTTCTGAGTCCAATGATAAGAAAAATGACGTCAAAGAGGAGCACGTGATCAATAATGCTAGTAATGCAACATATGATCACAAAGCATGAATAGCTCGTGCAATTGACTGGGCACTGCTGGGATATGGAAGGAAATGGTTACACGTTTATTTACTGATTTTTTTATGACCAGATTTCAAGTAAATTATACTCTATATGCAATTATTTGGTGCACAGGAACTTTTTTCCGCGAGTGTATATATATATATGTATATATATATATATATATATATGTATATATTTACATGTACAATGAAATTCCTCTAAACTGGACACCCTCGATACCAAGTAAAAAGTCCGGTTTTAAGAGGTATACAGTTTACAGAGGTTCTCTTCTGCACAGATATTTTAAAAGGCACCATAAAAAATGTCTGGTTTTGAGGGATTCCGGTTTACAGAGGGTCCGGTTTTGACAGGTTTCACTGTAGTTATTAAAAACGTTTGGTTTAACAGTATTGTTTGGTATTAAAAACCAGAAAACATTTTCCTGACTTTTAATTGAAAAATTAATTTGTGTATGTTTTAAAAATGAAATATGAATTTTACACATTATTTTATCAGCACCTACAATTATGTGTCAATCATTTGTAAATGTGACTCTTTAAAAGGAGGGGCGAGACGTAGCCCAGTGGTAAATCGCTCGCTTGATGCACGGTTGGTTTGGGATCGATCCCCATCTGTGGGCCCATTGCGCTATTTCTCGCTCTAGCCAGTACACCACGACTGGTACATCAAAGGCCGTGGTATGTGCTATCCTGTCTATGGGATGGTGCATATAAAAGATCCCTTATTCCAAGTCAAAAAGAGTAGCCCATGAAGTGGCGACAGTGGGTGTCCTCTCTCAATATCTCTGTGGTCCTTAACCATATGTTTGATGCCATATAATCGTAAATAAAATGTGTTGAGTGCATCGTTAAATAAGACATTTCCTTTCTTTAAAAGGAGAACAGACTCTTAAGCCATCTTCTATGTCTACATTAAGTACCTAGCACAGGTTTGACTGAATGTAAAAAGTGGGAATGAATGTGTGTTTGTGTATGCATGTGTGCACAATGTCATGCATGCATGCACTGCGTGTGTATGTTTGTGTGAGAGAGTTTGTGTGAATGTGTGTTAGCATAGGTTTGACTAAATGTAAAAAGTGTGGAATATATATGTTTGTATATGCATATATTATGTATCTTTGTGTGTATACAGATTTATACATATATGCATAATCCACAACATCCATAACAGTGTTTTGTATGCAAATAGGTTGAGTAGATTCATTTATGCATCTCTGTTCATGTGTGCATATGATCACTCTATGCATTATGGAGATCTCAACTGTCTAAAGTGACCACCTTTAATCCTATATACTGTAACTGCTCAGCATGGATTCCACTGTACTGCTTTAAACAGTTTACCATGCACATACAACCGATCATCAACACAAAGTTGAAGCAACTGTCTTGGCTTATTTATAGTTTTGACCAGTGGTTGACTTGTCATATCCATTTACAAATACAAATAGTAGCCTCTCTGTCACCTCAATCATCGTATCCTAACTATCGGTCCTCATCCTTTTGTTTACGAGGGAAACACACAGTTGACTCTCCCTGGGACTGTCATTCACTCAGTCACCATGTACGTCATTCACTCATTGTTCCAGGACATTAATAGATCGTTCTAGACCACTTGTTCAGGACAGTGGTCTGGTGAGGGCCTACGCACTGTTGTAGTATTTTGGGGAAAACATGTCAACGATCGAATAAAAAGTTCACTTTCTAGATATTTGGTCAGCAGTGATGAGTGTGATTGGTTCTTGTGTTTGTTGACATTATCAGCTATTGGAGAAATATACCTAATGTTTTTATTGTTTGACAAAAGCTGATAGTAATACATATTGATTTAATTTTCTGCTGGGATGGTTTGCTAAGCTGACTGTCTTGGTAAGTTGTCATTTATATATATTCTATATTGTATATAATCAATGACTTGATAAGCTGACTTGATCTTGGTAATTAAGTTGTAATTTATATTTATTCGATATTGTATATAATGAATTACTTGATAAGCTGACTTGATATTTGTAATTAACCCATAATGTACATTGCATGTATTTGTAGTTCTCAACCCTGACATCTTTGAAATTAATTTTTATTAGCAGAATATTAAGCTACAGTTACAACCTAGTTTAAGAAGCTTGTAATTTGTGCTTGGAAAGACTTATCAAAAATATTATAAACTTGTTATTATTAAAGGGACAGACCCTAGTTTTTAAACACTGAGGCATAGTTTCAACCCGTAAAAATTTGGTTAATTTACAAACCTGTAACAAATTTGGATACAACAGAGTGAAACAAGAGTCTGTGACATTGAAATACCATTAAAAATAGACTAAAACGCGACTCCGTAACAGTTACTTCTCAGACGCACGTGCATTTTTAAAAATATGAAAAAAAAAGCATTTTGTGATAATAGAAACACCAGGATAACCAGAAACACTTCAGTTGTACGGAAATGGTTAATCTAAATAATATAATATAAGTAATGTTTGATTTTAGTGATCATAAACGACTCTAATAGTGAAACATATGCTGTAGTGTTTAAAAACTAAGGTATGTCCCTTAAAAGATACTGACACTAGTTTGACATTTTTCTAAGTATGAACTTTTTCTGCTTTGCATAAAATGCACTTTGAACTACAGATACTATATTATGTAGAAATACAAATATGAGTAGAAACAATTTACAATGAATTTAAATTATAGCCAAAATATTTTACACTAACTATGAGTTCTGTGCATGTAAGAAGAATCAACATCTAGCTGTTTATTAAGTGAACAATCGACTGAAGAATTCCAAATATGCTAGTTATGGTGATTGTGTACTTGTAATAAAATTATTTAAAAAAACATAAAAATAAAAAAACCCACCAAAAAAACTGTTTAACCCATTTACCATAAGAAAACATCAGTTAAATTCACATACATGTGGGATGAATTCTGAGTTAGGAATGGACGTCCTGGTTGGTTGTGACGTAAGTGTTGTCAACTGTCAAATGCCATGTGAATTGTTGCAGAAGTTTTGAATCACATTAGTATACCTTCAGAGTGGAAGCTACAAAGCCTGATTTGTTTTAACATGTGTAACTAATTCAATCCCACATTACAAGAGTCCGATCGATGCGCGGTCAGTCTGGGATTAATCCCTTTCGGTGGGCCCATTGGGCTATTTCTCGTTCCAGCCAGTGCACCACGACTGGTATATCAAAGGCTGTGGTATGTACTACCCTGTCTGTGGGATGGTGCATATAAAAGATCCCTTGCTGCTAATCAAAAAGAGTAGCCCATGAAGTGGCGACAGCGAGTTTCCTCTCTCAGTATCTGTGTGGTCCTTAACCATATGTCTGACGCCATATAACCATAAATAAAATGTGTTGAGTGCGTCGTTAAATAAAATATTTCCTCTCCACATGACATCTTTGTACATGTATTATATACAGACATTACTACACTAACAGTGAATTAAATATAGGTATTCAATACCAAGTGTTCCATCATTTGTTTCTCTCAATACATTTTAAATACAGTGCTTAAACACCAGTGATTAAGAAGAACAGGCTGTGTAAATAGAGTCCTTTGCTTCTTTATTATAATAACAACTCACTATTGTGTTTTCTCGAGGCAGCAGACTTAAATATTGTATTAAAATTAAGATAAGAAAGGTGTGTAATAAAAACACAACGTTTTAAAATAGATTGTTCTCACTTCTTATTTATTGCACCTGTTTATTGAGCACAGGAATATACCACTTGACCGCTATATGGGCTCACAATATTTAATAACTTCAGAGAGTCATAATAAACTTAGTACAATAAATGAAAAAAAGAAAGTGAAAACAACCTACCGGGTATATGACTTTTTGTATATATTTACATGATCTTCAGTAAAGTTATTAGGTAGCTAGTGTTTACACTTTTATTAAAACATTGATGTTATATGGACAAAAACTTGTTGATGACTTTCTTGGTGTGTTTGTGTTTACATTTTAAAGAAATTACTGTTTACAAACTTGCTGTCACGGTAACTGATGACTGACATTATTTTGTATCTGATTGGTATACACAGTATGTTGTGTTTACACCACTGATGTATTGACCTTTGTCAAACGGGGTGGGTGAGGTTGGACTGAAGAATCTAGTTTAGTGGTAGAACACTCGCCTATGGTGCAGTGGTTATCGGATCGATCCACCTTTATGGCACCCACCCATTGTTGTTTTGGGGGTGGGTGAGGTTGGACTGAAGAATCTAGTTTAGTGGTAGAACACTCGCCTATGGTGCAGTGGTTATCGGATCGATCCACCTTTATGGCACCCACCCATTGTTGTTTTGGGGGTGGGTGAGGTTGGACTGAAGAATCTAGTTTAGTGGTAGAACACTCGCCTATGGTGCAGTGGTTATCGGATCGATCCACCTTTATGGCACCCACCCATTGTTGTTTTGGGGGTGGGTGAGGTTGGACTGAAGAATCTAGTTTAGTGGTAGAACACTCGCCTATGGTGCAGTGGTTATCGGATCGATCCACCTTTATGGCACCCACCCATTGTTGTTTTGGGGGTGGGTGAGGTTGGACTGAAGAATCTAGTTTAGTGGTAGAACACTCGCCTATGGTGCAGTGGTTATCGGATCGATCCACCTTTATGGCACCCACCCATTGTTGTTTTGGGGGTGGGTGAGGTTGGACTGAAGAATCTAGTTTAGTGGTAGAACACTCGCCTATGGTGCAGTGGTTATCGGATCGATCCACCTTTATGGCACCCACCCATTGTTGTTTTGGGGGTGGGTGAGGTTGGACTGAAGAATCTAGTTTAGTGGTAGAACACTCGCCTATGGTGCAGTGGTTATCGGATTGATCCACCTTGATGGCACCCACCCATTGTTGTTTTGGGGGTGGGTGAGGTTGGACTGAAGAATCTAGTTTAGTGGTAGAACACTCGCCTATGGTGCAGTGGTTATCGGATCGATCCACCTTGATGGCACCCACCCATTGTTGTTTTGGGGGTGGGTGAGGTTGGACTGAAGAATCTAGTTCAGTGGTAGAACACTCGCCTATGGTGCAGTGGTTATCGGATTGATCCACCTTGATGGCACCCACCCATTGTTGTTTTGGGGGTGGGTGAGGATGGAATTGAAGAATCTAGTTTAGTGGTAGAACACTCGCCTATGGTGCAATGGTTATCGTATCGATCCACCTTGATGGCACCCACCCATTGTTGTTTTGGGGGTGGGACGTAGTCCAGTGGTAAAGCGCTCACTTAATGCGCAGTCAGTCTGGGATTGATCCCCGTCGGTGGGCCCATTGGGTTATTTCTCATTCCAGCCAGTGCACCACGACTGGTTTATCAAAGGCCATGGTATGTGTTATCCTGTCTGTGGGATGGTGCATATAAAAGATCCATTGCTACTAATCGAAAAGTGTAGTCTATGAAGTGGTGACAGGGAGTTTCCTCTCTCAATATCTGTGTAGTCCTTAACCATATGTCCAATGCCATATAACCGTAAATAAAATGTGTTGAGTGTGTTGTTAAATAAAATATTTCCTTCATTCCTTCCTTCCACCCATTTTTGTTTGGTTTTGGTATTGTTGTATTATGCTCTCTCTCTCTATCTCTCTCTCTCTCTCTCTCTCTCTCTCTCTCTCTCTCTCTCTCTCTCTCTCTCTCTCTCTCTCTCTCTTTTTCTCCTTTTTTTTCTTTTTTTTAGCTTTTGTTTTTGTTTAATTTATTTTAATTAAAAAAAATTAATTTAACAAAATAAAAAAACAAATCTAATTTTTTTGTGCCACATGAAAGTGTATGGTTTTGTTTTGTCCTGTCTATGGGGAAAAAAATCCATATTAAAAATCCCTTGGTTCCGTCCACTAGAAGATTTCTTCAGGAGCAATCAAACCAAGTTAATTTCACAATAACCAAACAGATTAATTAGACACCAAATAGCTGAACTTGAGGAATGTACTGAGGGGTGTCATATATAAACATTATTTTACTTCATATAGCAGAAGCATAGTGGATGTTTAGATTTAGTTTTGGTAAAAATCATATTTTAATATTCTTAAGAATAGTTCACTATGCTTTGTATTCCATTATAGTATTATAACCAGGAAGCAAAGTGGATTTTAAGACGTCACTTCAATGAGACAAATGTTGCACAGTCATGATAAGTCATTAGAAGCAAAAAGGAAGAAGGATGTTATAAAGTGTGTAGGATGGTTTAATCATAATAGGCAATTGCCATGGGGTCCAGGAAAATGATAATTAATTTTATTTTACTTCTTATTCTATTTAATTTATTAAAATTTCATTTTGATGGGTGTTTTTTGTTTTTAATTATTATTATTTTTAATGTATTATTTTCATTTACCCAGTATCAACTCTATTTAAATAACATTTTAAGTTTTCAAGTTGAAGGCAGTTTGTGCCCATGCTTTCTTTGTTTTGTTTATTCCCTGATGAGCCAACTCCTTATAATTGAGGATTGTCTGAATGGGTGAAACCATTCACGCATAGGTTTGTGGGTGAATTGTTTTGTTCATACTCCGATGGACGTAAAAGAAATAACAGACCATCCTTATAATTAAATTTGAAACATACTTACAAATAATTAATAACAACACTAAAATTTCATAGTTTATTTTGAATTATTTCTTGGTTCATAAACAATAACACTCAAGAAGACAAAGTACCAATAAAAAGTGACGTCATCACATACGATGTTGTCTGACATTGCCATTTTTATGTTTATCAAGAAATCAACCAACACACATTGCTACAGCTAGACCAATGGCATGCCTTTATAAACTGTTAATTACTAATGATTATTATAACAGGAATTTAGTTGTATATATCATTAAGAAATTAAGTCTGTGGGATGCTGGTACTAAAAATAATGTTTATGTTTATCTAGAACTTAATTAACCTACATGTATGTTGCTACAGTAGGACCAATGGTATGCCTCTTACATTCTGATTTAATAATGATTATAACAGGAATTTAATTATATACATGTATATGATTAAAAACTGAAGTCTGTGGGATGCTGCATATAAAAGATCTCTTGCTACTAATAAAAAGGAATAGCCCATGGAGTGGTGGCAGCGGCTTTCATATATCATCTATTCAATTCCATTTTCGATCCCTGTCGGTGGCCCCATTGGGCTATTTCTCGTTCCAGCCAGTGCTCCATAACTGGTGTAACAAAGGCTGTGGTATGTACTCTCCTGTCTATGGGATGGTGTATATAAAAGATCCTTTGCTGCTAATTGAAAAGAATAGCCCATGAAGTGGTGACAGCGGGTTTCCTTTCTCAATATCTGTATGGTCCTTAGCCATATGTCTGACGCCATATAACCGTAAATAAAATGTTTTGAGTGCGTCGTTAAATAAAACATTTCCTTCCTTCAATTCCAGTTCAACTTATTATTATGCTGATATGCAATTAAGATTCAAGCACGCTGTCCTGAGCATACACCTCAGCTATCTGAGTTGTCTGTCCAGGACAGTGGGTTAGTGGTTACTTGTTGGTGAGAAAGAAGAGGGTGTACTCACTGAGTTGATAAGACACTCTCTGGGTGGGAGCCAGTACCAGGCTGTGAACCCTGTACCTACCAGCGTTATGTCTGATAGCTTAACCACAACACCACAAAGGCTGGTTATCATCTATTGTAAACTGATTGGAGTGTGTTCTGTATTGTGATTGGTTAATTACATTCTTTTTCCGGGATCAAATAGACAATAACACCCGGAAAGCTAATGGCATCATTAGAAAGTGACGTCATTAGCAAGTGACGTCATTAGCAATTGGAACAGGCAAAGTTGACGATTCAAGGGTCTACAGTTAGATTGTAGTCAGGTATTTTTTTCAAGAAATGCCAAATATACAGTTAATTCTGTAGAAACATGATTCAGTTTACAATGGACATAACCATATGGAGTTTTTAGATTTGCGGGTGTTATTGTCTATTTAATGCCCGCAAATGTTTCATTTTTTACCTCAGGGTAATGCCTTCAGTCAAAAATGACATTTGTGGGATCAAATAGACAATAACACCCACAAATCTAAAAACTCCATATGGTTATCTCCTAATAGATATGGTCTTTAACCATACATCTGATGCATTTCAACCATAAATAAATATGTGTTGTTAAATTATTTCTTTCTTGTATATGAAGTGTGCATTACCTTCAGCTGTCTGGCCTGTTGGTAATTTGTTTAGGAGTCAAATACATGTAGGTCAATTTCTTCTGTCATTCATAAATCTGCTACCTGTGTCACGTTGGTGAAGTATCTTATGAATAGTACAGTGAAACCACTCTAAACCAGACACCCATGGAACCAAGTAAAATGTCTGGTTTTAAGTGTTAACCAGTTTAAAGAGATTATGTTCTGTACCAATATTTATAAAAATAACCTTGAAAAATGGCAGGCTTTGGAGGAAATGTGGTTTACAGAGGGTCTGGTTTTATGGGGTTACACAGTGCTTGAAAAAGTCAGTGACAGTAGGGCATTCTGAAGGAATCTGGCCAAGCCCTGTTTCCATGGTTATTGGTTTGAATGAAAATGTCTACATTCTACTTTATTCAGCTGGCAGTTTGATTTGTTTGTCACAGGTCATTTGGTTAAAAATAATATTTCGCTGCTAGTGTACCAAGAACTACATACATGATTGGATTCACAACCATAGGGATGCACAATTTTGTAAGCTGTATTTTGTTTTATTTAAGAATTTTAACACAATTGATGTAAAAAAAATCTGAATATAAATGTACATGTATGTGAGATATATGTAATTTGGGATATGGGATGTGGCTATCATATAATTATCGTAAGTCCAGTATATATGTGATATAATATTTTTATTATTCAACTGTATTATGGTTGTAATGTTGTCCTTCATTTTAAAAGTGACTTGGCTTATTTCTTAAGTTAACCATGTATTATTGAGAAAACTCTGTAGTGAGTGAGTGAGTGAGTGTGAGTGTGAGTGTGAGTGTGTGTGTGTGTGTGTGTGAGTGAGTGCGTGTAAGAGAGAGCGAGAGAGAGAAATAGAGTGAGTGAGTGAGTATGTGGGGGTGGGGGGTATTTATGCCTCACCTAAACAAACATGTACATGCTACTTTTCTGTATGATGGCTTTAACTCGAGGACAAAGTCAACTTTTGTGTGTGATTTTTTTTTTCTGTTTTCTTTTTCATTTTCCTTCTTTTCATTTCTCTCTTTTTTTTCCATTTATCTCTAGTTAATTCTCTCAACTCCTAAATCAAAGAAACTTGGATCAATTATGTTTTTCTCCCTTTACACACCAGACCAGTTTATGGCAGGCCAGACATTTAATTTGGTGGATTTCTTGTTTAAATGAGTCATTTGCCTAACAGCTAGTTATTAAACGTTTCTTTAAAGTAGCCCAAAGTGCATTTAAAAGGTCTTGTTAGTGATAAAGAAAAACTCATATACATGTATAGAGAGAGAATGCTGTGTCAGCAGATGTCTTCAGTTATTGCAGCTGTGTGTATATATTCAATATTCTACTCCATGGGCATATAGAACTGTAAACTAGGTAGGCATACTTTGTTTTTGTTGCTTTCAGAGCTTATATAATATCAGTAAAGAAATTCTGCATATATGCATTTTGTTATACTCAGTATTACAATTTTGGTTTAAAGGCACATCCTGATTTAGCAGCCACTGTTTCTGAGTAACAGAGTCTTTTTAAGAACTAAATTTACAAGTTAAACACATTTTCAAGTTGAGAATATCAGTGTTTCTGGCCATTCTAATGTTTGTAGTAGCTAAAACTTCATTTTATTTCCTAAAATATATTTTTGTGTATATTGAGATTATTGGGAGATAAAAATCTCGTCTCGGATTCTAGAAACATTCAGGCGATCCGAAACACTTTGTATATACAGGCACTGATATTCTAAAGAAGAAACTTTATCCTCTATGCAGGGTTTGTAGTGGTTTTAAAGTCATTGAAAGTCTTTGAATTGTAATAAAAGTCTTTAAATTCTTGTATTGTGTTTGTTCTTTTATTTTATTATTAATTTTTCTCAGTCAACATCAGTACACTGACCTTCTTTCTGCTGGCGTAGCTACACAAATGTACATCATAGAACAATACTTTTACAGCTGCATGCACCTGATATTTTCCATTTACAAGGTTTAACCTGTCATGATGCATATAAAAAAAAGCCCAATATCATGCTATAGATAGCAACATAAACAAACTGATTTGGTATTTTTATCGCATTCTATTGTCTTTAACCACTGTGTAAAAGTCTTTGAAGTCTTTGAAGTCGGTAGGTAAAAGTCTTTGAAAGTCTTTGTTTGGTCTTTAAGGCTATGAACCCTGCATATGTAATTCCAGTGATTACAAATGCACTTTGAGTCGGGAACTTGTTACAAGTATAGCAACAGGCTGAGAGCATTGTCTTTGAGGGAACTGCCTGTACACAGGTAGATACATTAATGTTAATCACTCATTTAAAGTATATTTGTTTTCGTTACAGAGCTGAAGTGCGGACATTCCTGTCTCTAGACAACCCACGAAATGTGCAGGAACGAGTCACGTCGGATCATTTTGACGATTCAGACATGATGGTGAGTAATATAATAATAATAATAATAATAGATTTTTATTTCAGATCACTGATCCATAGAACACATTTAAACATCACATACAAAACTGATTACATAGTACACAGTAGCTTGTGCCAGCGATTTACACATACAGATTTGGCATACACACTTTTCTCTCATCCCTAGCCATGCAAGACAGACCCATTCCATGACGTCAGCCCATGCGGA
The DNA here is from genome assembly GCF_016097555.1 of Gigantopelta aegis. NCBI lineage: Eukaryota > Metazoa > Mollusca > Gastropoda > Neomphalida > Peltospiridae > Gigantopelta > Gigantopelta aegis. The sequence goes on along the minus strand of NC_054704.1, from coordinate 90,237,244 downwards.
ATAAATCTGTCTTGCATGGGCTATGACGTCATTGAATTTAACATGGGGAGTATGACGTCATATCAGTGCGAGTTGGTTAGTTTTAGATTGATATTGTTTTATTAAAACCTTCATTATAAAAGCTATCTTGTTAATTTGTAGTGTTAAATTATATTTAACGTATGAAACAGACTCAGCAAATATGATAGTGTTGTTTATTCATGATAAAACGGTCAAATAAAGAAGTTACTTTTTCAGCCATCTTTGTTTGGTCATGTAAAATAATGATTTATTTATTGAATGGATGCTAGAAAAAGACTCCATCATATGTGGTTAGGTAGAATAGAAAAAGTACACCCTCAGTGGTGATAATTTCGACCCTGGGACGAGCCTTGCCGAGTCCCAGGGTCGAAATTTCCACCACCGAGTGTGTATTTTTTCTGTCCGACATGACCACATATGATGGAGTCTATTAGTACACTGCAGATGGGCAAGTAGGTCATTTGAGGTTGTTTCGATTCTGCTCTTCAGCGATTATGCTGTTGAGCAAAGTAAATTAAGTGCCAATTTTTTTTTTTTTAATATAACGTATTAAGTCACATTGAATCATTTTGTCGATTCAGACATAAAGATGGGTAGTGTAATGTGCTATAAACACTGTCTTGAGTTAATAAATTGCTACCATTATTAACATCTTTCTGACAAACAGCCTTTTTAACAAAAAAAATTATATATTAGATATTTAGTCATAGAAAGGAAACCTGCTAATTTTTTTCCATTTTAATAGCAAGGGATCTTATATATGCACCATCCCACAGACAGGATAGCACATACCATGGCCTTTGATATACCAGTCATGGTGCACTGACTAGAACGAGAAATAGCCCAATGGGCCCACCAATGGGGATCAATCCTAGATTGTGCATCAGGCGAGTCCTTTACCACTGGGCTACATTCCGTCATGACAAAAACCTGCCATTGATAAAAACCCTGACAGAGGGTAATCTATATAGAAGCTACGGCAATTGCTGTTGGTGCTGCCATGAGGTTTGACTCTGACACAGGTACAAAATGAGCTTAATATGTAAGCTCACAATGAGAGTTCAATGAGGAAACCTTGAATCATGATGCATGGTAATCATTGTCATAAGCAATCCATTTCTACATTAATTGGCTAACATGCAGAGCATGTTATACCTGTCAGTTCTGTAGTAAAGAGACAGTAATCAATGACACATGAAACCTCAGTTGTATACATGGTAAAAGAGAAATGATGAGTAATTTAGAAATTCATGGGGATGTTATATTTTAGATGTTTGGTAGAAGGTGATATAATGTATTTTTTTAAATTTGAAATAATTAGAAAAATAGTAGTTTCCGTTTCTATAACCTAGCTGTAGGTGTATGTACATGTAGTTTGTAGTACACACTTCTTTTAAACATGCATTAAAGTTTGTTTTCTTTAACAACACCACTAGAGCACATTGACATATATATAGTCTTAGAGAGGAAACCCGCTACATTTTTCCATTAATATATATCAAGGGATCTTTTATATGCACCATCCCACAGACAGGATAGCACATGCCACAGCTTTTGATATGTCAGTCGTGGTGCACTGGCTGGAATGAGAAATAACTGGGCTATATCCCACCCCTGTTAAACTTACTAACGTAGTATCATATATTTGTTGTTAGCTGCAGGTGTTGTTTTGAAAATATCAGTCTGCACTACCCTATGGATAAATACATGTAGATAGACCTGTAGATATAATATTATACGTCTGGCTGGAAGCAAGTCATATTTTATTTCCAATAATCCTTATTTTTATGCATATACATGTATATATATATATGTGTGTGTGTGTATATCTACATGTAGATGGCGTGGGTATTTGTGTTCCAGTTTCCCTCGAGGGTATTGTGTTGGCAACATATTTCATACTGCAGTAACCTACTGCTGTCATTATGCACGTCAAAAACAGTTTGTTATAATGGAAAAAGGAATATTCCCTTAACGGTATCCCCTGGGGTGCCATGAGTAACCGATTGCCCTTGTTTTACTCAAGGATTTTTTACATCTCAACCTGTTCCCCAAAGAGACGACTGATGCACTAAAGGCCTTGGTGTATAATGTTATTTTGGGGAGTTGGGTGGGTTTATTTTGTGGTTTTTTAATATTTTTAAAATTATTATTTATTTATTTAGTTAGTTATTTTGTTTATTGTTAAGTGCATGTAAAAGATCCCTGCTGTTTTCGTAGTAGGAATGACCTATGCGGTATCATTAGTTTCTTCTCTCTTCACTAAGTCTTGAAATAACCCAGCTCAAACTTAATGACAGCACCTACATGTATAAGCAATTGCTGTTCCAGCAGTATGAATTGTTGTTGATTCAAACCCTGAAATAACCATATGTTAGACATCAAATAATCATATGTACATTAAACTGTGCAGATGTGTCATTAAACAAAGACATGTATTCATTTCCTATCCTTTACAATATTCCATTGTATTATGTGTTGAGCAGTTATTAGTGTCTTGATCTTGTGTTTGAATGTTTGGAAATAGATATTTTCAAGTTTTAAACTCATAAGTACAACATGTGTTAATTGTTTTATTTGGATGTTTTCCAAGTAGGTTCTGTTAGAATGGTGAGCAACAACTGAATGGCATGCACCAACAAAATAAAAAACAAAGCCTCAACATTTTTTAGATTTTTAGGTCAATATGACCTACTTTTTATTCCAACAATGTTTACATCTTGTGCAAATATTTCTAATTAATTTTTTGCCTCATGTTCAGCCAGCTAATATTTCACTATTTGATTGATTCACGATATGGTCATTTTTTTATTTTACTGTGAAGCACATAAACCAATACAGCGAACATTTTTGTGCTCTGTCTGGCTGAACTCAGCCAAGATTTAAAAAATAAAAGCACATTTTAATGTCTTTCTTGCTACCTCACCAAATCACAATTTAGACATAATTCTTAAATATATTTTTAAGTTGTTTTTGGCCAAGTTTAGAAGATATAAAAATACCCATACTGGTAATAATAAAACAGCTAGTCAGTCCTGAATGAGTTGCTCATTTACATTTCTACTTTATGTTATTTGCTTGTAAAATAATTCACAGAAAACGTCACATACACTAAGAAAAGAAGAAGTTTTAGTTTGACTATGGCAATGACCGAATGTGTACTTATGCCCTCGGAGTTTATATATGTGACCTGTCACCTTTAGGTAGTCAGTGACCTCATGTGGAATATATATATGATGGTGGTCGGGAAGAGGTCAAGAGAAGACAACCTGAGGCTATAACAAGAACCCTAGTTAATTATATACAGACTGTAATATAGCCTCAAAATACTGGTATATATATTCTCAAAAGTGTAATGTTTGATAAATGAGTTTGCCGTGACATACACAACATGAATTTCCTTTGAAAAGGTCATCTTCGTTAAAGATTCATCAACCCATGTTTTTACCTGTACAATATTTTGGTGACTTACACATGTATGTCAAACGTACCTTGTTAAATGGAAGTTAAAGGTTTTTTTGCTGGGAATATATAATATTAATATCTGTATAATTTATAAAACATGTTTCATGCTGGGAATTAGATTAATTTCTGTACATCTGGCAAGTTTGTTTATTGTGGGCTTATTATGGAGTGGGGGTGGTTGGGTAAAGTTGTTTTGGCATTGTGCTTATTTTTTGTTGTATATAGCTATTTTGGAGCTGGGTTTTTTTTTTTTGGGGGGGAGGGGTTTAAGTGGGGGGAAGTTTTAATATACATATAAATATAAATATTTTTTTAATTAATATTTCTTTTTAAATATTTTGTGTCCCAATATTTGTGGGAACCCAAATTGGTTGGAATTGCTCTGGGAAAACTAATTATATATATATATACTAGTGGAAAAAAATAACTGTGTAACCTAAAAAATCTGATGAAAATAAAACCGCTCAATATTTTAGCCTGATGTTTTGTACATGTTACCAGTGAACGCACCGCCACACAATAGCTGGGTCAATGCCGTATTTGCACGTGCAGTTTTGCTTCTGGGACATGAACATGTTTTTCCCATTTTTTTCTCCCAACATGTTACTTTTCAAGTTTTTGTCGACTTTTCAACTGTCGGGTCATTGCATGCCAACCGGGGGTACAGAAAAGCAGGTTATTTCTGTTGAAAATTGTAGCAGAGCAATGCCCAGGCTAAACGAAAATGACCGCCTTCGCGCAATTGGCATGATCCAGGCTGGTATGCGCCATCACGCTGTCGCTACGCAATTTGGTGTACACATAAACAGTATTCAGGCTTTGTGGAGACGTTATCAACATGTTGGTAATATCAGAGACCAACAACGTGCAGGCCGTCCACGCGTGACGTCACGACAGCAGGACAACCACATCAGACTCGTGCACCTCAGGAATCGATTCCAAACGGCAAGTCTGACAGCGCGGACCATTCCTGGATTGCGTGCCATTAATCCCAGAACTGTACGGAATCGATTACGTGAACATGGTATCCGTCCGCGACGCCCGGCTGTCCGTTCAGTTTTTGCTAAGACGTCATCGTGTAGCACGTTTGGCTTGGTGTAGAAGACACTTGCACTTTAATCGCCGTGACTGGGTGGGTATACTGTTTACGGACGAGTCCAGGTTTCACTTGGACAGCAGTGACGGCCGTTCAAGAGTGTATCGTCGTGTTGGAGAACGTTTTAGTGACGCCTGTGTTGTGGAGCGACGTGCATTTGGCGGAGGCAGTGTCATGGTTTGGGGTGGCATCACGTCAACTGGACGAACACCTCTTGTGGTCATCGATGGCAATTTGAACGCTGTACGCTACCGTGACGACATTATTCAGGCTCACGTCATCCCATTTGTGCAAGGACAGTAACGTCACATCACGCTTCAGCATGACAATGCTAGACCTCACGTCGCCCGGGTGGTAATGGATTTTCTAGCACAGCAGAACATCGATGTGTTGCAGTGGCCTGCGGTCTCACCCGATCTTGCACCAATCGAGCACGTCTGGGATGAGATGCAACGTCGTGTACGTGCACTGCCTAACCAGCCGCTGACGTTGAGAGCGCTTGGTCAGACGTTAGTACAGATCTGGAACGGCATTCCCCACGCATTCTTCAACAATTTGGTAGGCTCTATGAGGCGACGGTGCCAGGCCTGCATCGACGCAAACGGTGGCCATACGCGCTATTAACTTTGTGAACTGTTTTTTTACCCCCCATGTCTTTCATCCCCAATACCGATGAAATGACGGATGCTGTGACATTTTAAATGAATTGACGTTTTGCTTAATTGCCTAATAAATAATGCTATATGATCACTTTATCGTTTCATGTCTTGAAATTATGTTTTTATCAACATGATAACCATACACAGTTACTTTTTTCCACTAGTATACTTACATTTGTTCAGGGGGGAAAAAAAGTTGATTCAGCAATTTACGCACACACAAAAAACCTAAAGAAATCTCCATTCATCCAATTAAATTGCTGTAAAGTGTGTGTATATATAAGGAAAAACAATTTAATTATTTTTTGACTCAGTTTATTGGTTAAAATACTGCCTGAATCAGCTGTTTGTTTAATGGGTACAGTCTACCTGTAAATCTGTCAGTGAATGCCGAAATGAAAAAAAATATTATTGTGACCCTGTCGTTCAGCTGTTGGTAAGTGAAAGATATATGTAGATTTACATGGAGTCACCCGGCTGGTAAAGTAATCTGTTACTGTCATCAAATATTCAGTCATATATGAACACCACCTGTCTCACAGACCATACAGTTTATAATACAATCATGGTAGTATGGCCACTTTATGTAGAGGTTGAAAATAAATACAGTGACATCCAGTTTTAAACATTCACAGATTGCATGAATTGTTAGTAATATTGGAAATTGAATTTGCATGAAGAAATAAATGTATATAAATTATTTTGAGAAAAGACTGATACCACCAGTATATGCAGAGTTGAGCTGTTTCAGTATTTCTGCAGTTCATGCTGGGTACTTCACACACACACTGTGTGAGGTCATAAGCTTGGGTCGACACATTTGTAACTGTGCTGATGAAGTTGGTGCCACTTTTACATGCATGTAATTTCAGGGTTTTAATTTGAATGTCTACATGTACAGATCAGTGGCCAAATTCACCAACCACTTGCAGCTTTGCGATTTCACAGTGCAGTGCAAAGAAAGAAAGAAAGAAAGAAAGAAATGTTTTATTTAACGACGCACTCAACACATTTTATTTACGGTTATATGGCGTCAGACATATGGTTACGGACCACACAGATTTTGAGAGGAAACCCGCTGTCGCCACTACATGGGCTACTCTTTCCGATTAGCAGCAAGGGATCTTTTATTTGCACTTCCCACAGGCAGGATAGCACAAACCATGGCCTTTGTTGAACCAGTTATGGATCACTGGTCGGTGCAAGTGGTTTACACCTACCCATTGAGCCTTGCGGAGCACTCACTCAGGGTTTGGAGTCGGTATCTGGATTAAAAATCCCATGCCTCGACTGGGATCCGAACCCAGTACCTACCAGCCTGTAGACCGATGGCCTAACCACGACGCCACCGAGGCCGGTGCAGTGCAAAGAGACCAACAAAGATAATGTGATGTTGCTAGTGAGCTATGTGAATTAGGCCTCAGAAAGATAATTTAATATATTTTATTTTTTTATTTTTTATTTACAGAACAGCAAAGATGCTAACCCAGTTAACCTGGGTCCAAGTGAAAAGCCAAGGTAAAGTGACATAATTCTACAGACATTGGTTTATTTATTATAATACTGAGATCTATAAATCTTTCTCATGTAGCACCCTTTGAGTATCAGTATCATTTTCATAATAGAAGAAAAAAACCTTTTAAAATTTCTACTATGATTTCAGTCCATTCTAACTATTCTCCACGTTTTTTCGACTTTTAGATAAGGAATAAATGAAATGGAAATCAAAAGGAGAAATAGGAAAGGGGGAAGTGGGGGGGGGGGGGGGGGAATAATAGATAAATTTTATGAAATTATTAATGGCTCAGAGGTTCTTTGATCAAGACTGGCTGACAGACAGATATAGACAGACACTGACAGACAGACAAACAGAAAGGCATACTGCAGATAATTAGAATAAAAAATACCACATACCACAAGCAAGTCTGTATGATGTGTTCATCTACATAAATGATTTATTGGCAAACCCGCTGTACATGTAATATTAATTCATTTTCTGTTTTTCAGCGTCCGTCCAAGTGATTTTGAGTTTTTAAAAGTCATTGGAAAAGGAAGTTTTGGCAAAGTCCTTCTAGCGAAACATCGAACGGAAGGAGAGGTTTATGCAATAAAGGTGCTGCAGAAACAGGCCATTATGAAGCGGAACGAGGCCAAACATATCATGGCTGAGCGAAATGTCTTGTTGAAGAATGTCAAGCACCCGTTTCTCGTTGGCCTGCATTATTCATTCCAGACAGCCGACAAGTTATACTTTGTGCTCGACTATGTCAATGGTGGAGAGGTGGGTTAATTTTTATTTTTATTATTTATATATATATATACATGTATATACATATATATATATTTTTTTTTTTTTTTTTTTTTTTTTTTTTTTTTTTTTAATTGGATTTTGATTTAAATATTTGTAATTTACTTTAAAAAATACTTCAAAATTGGTATGTTTTTTAAACTAAGTAAACAAAAGTGCAGGAACATTTTAAACATGTTTGTTTTAGAGCACACACATAGCTTACCTCATAGCTGAAAGGGGAGATAACTATAACAAACTATTTGTCTGTGTAAAGATATAACAAGGATCTCAGGAAAAGTGTTGATAAATGTAAATAATGAACAATTAAAACCAAAATATTAAAGTCGTAATTGTAGCCAGGGAAAATTATATTTGAAAACATATTGTAAAATTATACATAATTATATAAATTAATATGTCAAATGCAAAATCCTTTTCCTACCTTTTTAAAATGGTGCATTATGTGCTCACTAAAAGAATGGCCAAAATGTAATTGTTCAATTTAGTACTTATTTAGTGAATTTAATTCAAGGTTGAAGATAGATTGTTGTTATTACTGTTTGTTTTCAGCTGTTTTTCCATCTACAAAGAGAACGCTATTTCCCAGAACAACGTGCCAAATTTTATGCTGCCGAAATGGCAAGTGCAATAGGCTATTTACATTCCCTGAATATTATTTATAGGTAAGAAATTTGGTTATTAAAAAATAATAATAATTTGTACTTTAACATTCAATGAAATAAAATACTTACATTACACTTCATTTGAACATTTATTATTAAAAAAAAACTCATCGTTACCAAATACAAAATCAAGAACATGACCACATTAATGAACATTTTAAAACATATCCAGACATAAACAAAGCCATACTTCAAAATGACAAAGACAATGACCATAGTATTGTCATAAACATGTATATTGGTGTGACTACAGATATATATTTTATAATTTGGAATCAAATTTCATTTTTGTTTAAATCTTATTTTATTGGAATTGGAATTGATTGGTACTGTTTGATTTATGAGGTCATAATGAGGGTTTGCCAAAAAGTAGCTTAATTGTAGCATTTTTACATCGTGCAAAATGATGTTCCAGCAGGGATTAGATAGATCATAATGGCAGGAACTTAAAACTACTTTAATATGATTGGTCTTATATAAGTGGCATAGTGAAAATAAAACATCAGATTGTTTCTGGGTTCATATCCCAGTAGTGGCTCCACCACAGAGATAGTTTTACCTGCTCTAGAGAACCACTGCAATTGTTTCATTCCCTCGTTTTAACCCGATTTCCATGCTTATATCCAGTTACAGTTCAAGCGTGCTGTCCTGGGCACACACCTCAATTATCTGGACTGTCTGTCCAGGACAGTGAGTAGGTGATTAGTGAGAGATAAGTTAGTGTAGTGGCCTTACACCTACCAATTGAATTGATATGAACCCATTACCTACCTAGTTTTGTTATACTAGGATTGTTTGAGGACTGTCTGAAATTCAGTCTCGGTATGAGCAAATAAAGTGTATTAGCATCAGTCATTGACAGTACAGTAGTTAATACATCAAATTTAAATTCAGTAGGTGCTGATGTCACATCCTATACATGCTCCAAATTGCATAATGTTTCTTTGTGGCTAATATTTATTGTTGTTGTTTTGTTTTTTCAGAGATCTCAAACCAGAAAACATTTTACTGGATTCTCAGGTAATTAGGAGTTATTCTTTTATAGACAAACTGTTCGTAATGGTAATTTCTTGTTGCTTGATATTTGTTAGTCACATTAATGCATTTCATTGTAATATACTGATGAAAAGAAATAAGGGAATACATCAATTTGTAGACCAAAGCGTAGTAATGTCTATATTTCATACCAAGTTATAATGTGGGATTGAATGTCTGTAGTGTTGAATGTGCTGCCTATATGTTCCCAGTCAACTTCTGACAATATGAATTGATTTTTGATGCAGTCATTATTTCTTGTTGCTATCTGTGTGATCCTTTATTTCTTTCCATCAGTATATAATTGACTGGAGATGAGTTTTCTATTTCATATCTTGGCAAATTCTTGTTTCACTTTTGCGATTTTCCATTTTTACAGCATTTTTAACAAATGTTTCTGCTTTGTATCAGCTGATAATATTATACAAATAATGTGAATTCTCCTACACTTTCCGTTAGTGAAAGTGATGATGCATGGGATGTAGCTACATATCATTTTACAAACAGCACTGCAGGTTTCCCTGATAATGTTCACAGCAAACATTTAGTATAATCTAGTACGTGAAAAACTGAAATAATCAAATATTAAACAGATGTGTTTTTGTTGTAAATGTATGCATCTTTAAAAAAAAAAAAAAAGAGAAGGTATGAATCAAAGTGATCTACATTTATAGTTGAATGTCTGACGTGGTGATGCTCCAAGAAGACAGACAGTCTCTGAACTCCTGACAAACCTAAGTCCTCATGACAGTTTATCTGCTCTTACAGTGTGTGCTACAACTGTTTTATTACCCTTTTTGTTGAGTTGGCGTTTCTCCTTCCTCATATCTGTCTGTGGTCAGGGCTTTAGGTTGCATCAAAAGTCAAGGCCTTGAACATTGTGCCTAAAATATGTATGTCCAAAATAATCACTGCCAGAATTAATTACAAACATGCAAAACATAAAAACATTTTGTTTTTAAAAACCACTGAAATGTTAAGCTTTAATTATCCGGTAAAGTAAAGTAATCCACAACTGCTCAGCAGCTGTTAGTAATTTTACTGCATTGAAAAGACCTCACAGAACTCAGAACAGACCAAAAAAAAAAAAAACCCTGTTGAGTCTATATTAGTGGAAGGAAGGAGGGAAATGTTTTATTTAACGATGCACTCAACACATTTTATTTACAGTTATATGGCATCGGACATATGGTTAAGGACCACACAAATATTGAGAGAGTAAACTCGCTGTTGCCACTTCATGGGCTACTCTTTTCGATTAGCAGCAAGGGATCTTTTATATACACCATCCCACAGACAGGATAGTACATACCACAGCCTTTGTTACACCAGTGGTGGAGCATTGGCTGGAACAAGAAATAGCCCAATGGGCCCACCGACAGGAAATTGATCCTGGATGGAATCGATGGTGCATCAGGCGAGCGCTGTATCACTGAGCTACGCCACGCCCCTGTTTAAATTAGTGAGACCTAAAATCCTGGTGATATAACCATTGTTTTTCACATGTGTGTAATATAGCCTATTTCCCCTTATATTTGTATGTGATTATGTATCTGTAGATTGAATGGTTATTTTTAAATAACATGCACAAAAGGTTTAGTCAGATATCTTGTAATAACCACCTCATTTTCTAGATATCGTATGATCAACACCTGCTCTAGGAATTTATTAAATTAAATTCTGTTCACTGTACCATGCTAAGATTTGATAGTATTAGCATATAAATTATTGAATGATTGAATTTATGAATTGATTAATGATGGAATTAATTAGAGCTGAACTTACAAATTCTCTTTTTCTTAAATGCAGGTGATTAAGTGTTGTAAATACAGGTAGTTGCTTGCATGTAAGTCAAAAGCAGGCTTTATATAATTTGGCCCTTAATGTTTAAAGGGACATTCCTGAGTTTGCTGCAATTTTTAAGATGTTATCAACTTAACAGAGACTTTTTAACGATTGTAATTACATATCAAATATATTTTTCTGCATAAAATATTAGTGGCTGTATAGTAAACATGTTTCTGATTGTTCTAATAGTTGTACTAGGTTAAATTTCCTTTTATTTCCTAAAAAAAGATTTTCGTATGTACAAAATTATTTGAAGACAAAATCCAGTTTGGGCTTCTTACAAATATTAAGATGACCAGAAACACACTGAATATACAGACACTGATATTGTAAACAAGAAAATATATTTAATATCTTAAGTTTATTCGTAGAAATATTTTATTAGTCGGAAACATCTTGCAATGCAGCAAACTCAGGAATGTCCCTTTAAGAACACACCATCGTTAAAAAGAAAAACAAATTCTGCAGCTAGATAATTAGGGTAGTCCCACTCAAAGGAAAATTCAAGGAATTCAACTAAGTACAAAAAATGAGAACCTGGTACTTCTAAAAGATATAGATCTGTGTAAATTTGTAAAAAGCAGGATGTGATTACCATGCTCTAAGAAGATTTACATCTGACATGATTTACTTGTTATTTCAGGGACATGTAGTGCTGACTGATTTTGGCTTGTGTAAAGAAGGAATCGAGGGCATGGGCACCACATCTACTTTCTGTGGCACGCCTGAGGTAAATATCGGAAAATTAAATAAAGTACTGACCATAAGAGTTACTTATTTAAGCATTTTGAGAAATCCAACATTCAGTGTAGAATATCCAATCAACTGTATGTTCATGGGTTTTTTTAACATTGTTGAATGCTGGTTTGTTGATTGGTAACCTTGGTAAATATTAGTTCTGTGGTGGTTTTAAGGTCTTTGACATTAGTTCTCATATGGTTTCTGGTTCACATGAAGTAAATCTGAAGCTGCTACAAACACCAGCACATCTATAAACACACTGGTTTTGCCAAACTTGATAATCTAGCAAGATATTGTGGTAACATGTAATTTAAACACACTGGTCTTGCCAAACTTGATAATCTAGCAAGATATTGTGGTAACATGTAATTTAAACACACTGGTCTTGCCAAACTTGATAATCTAGCAAGATATTGTGGTAACATGTAATTTAAACACACTGGTCTTGCCAAACTTGATAATCTAGCAAGATATTGTGGTAACATGTAATTTAATGGCAAACAAAGCCTGTAGTAGCTGGAAGTATTTGCACTGCCTGACAACTACATGTATGGCTTCAGTCTTGATCCATTCTTGTTCCCGTCCCAATTATTGCCACCAGTGCCACTGCAATATGAAAGGCCATGACATATAATGTCCTGTCTGTGGGAAAGTGTACATAAACAATTCCTTGCTGCTAATGGAAAAGTGTAACAGTTTTCTCTGAATACAATTTGTCAGAATTATCAAATATTTGACATGTATCCAATAGCCAATGGTTAATTCAGCATCTTTACTTACCGTACATGCATGTATTTCGTTAATTAAATTTTAATCTTTGAAACCATCAGAAAATATATTTATTTAATCAGTGATGAAACTGTTATCGTGATTATAATTGTATCTTCTTACAAGAGTCGAAAGCATATTCACAATGTTGTGATTGTTTCCAGGAATTGTTGTCAGGTCCTTCATCTGTAGGAGGATTGCCACTCCACAAGATACTCTGTTTAACCACGTGACTTCCTGAAATACTGTATTTCTAAAAAAAAAAGAGTCTGCAATGTGCTTGTAAATATACTAGTATATTTTCCAAAGTACTGTATTTCTAATGAAATGTTTGTAATGTACCTGTCTATGTACATGTATTATTCTTTTGTGATATTTTCAGTACTTAGCCCCTGAAGTGTTGAGAAAGCAGCCCTATGACAAGACGGTAGACTGGTGGTGTCTGGGAGCCGTGCTCTACGAGATGATGTATGGGCTGGTACGTCCTAATCTCTTTTCATATTTTCTTAATCTTGGGCTGGTACGTCCTAATCTCTTTTCATATTTTCTTAATCTTGGGCTGGTACTTCGTAATCTCTTTTCATATTTTCTTAATGTGTTTAGTCAGACTGTTAAATTTTATGGTACAAAATAATTGGGATGATACTGCAGTATTTTGTTGTCATATCTTGTGAAATTGTATGTATCCCACCCATAATAATTACATTTAAAAATCCACCATTATGATACAAGGTCTTTACATGGGCTGGAAGGGCTGGTTGATGCATGTGGACACAAACATTAAACAAATTATTAAGTTAAAATTAAAATCCCCATCATAATGAATCTACTCTTTGCAAAAAATTGTTTTTTTTTTTACTATTGAAGGTCCACTTTTTCCCCTCAAAACATGGTCCCCCCTCCCCACTTAACCCCCAGTTGTAAATCCTGTGTACATGCTGTTTGTCTGCTGTCTGTAAGCATTTAAAAACTCAGTGACTTTCAGTGTCTTTACTTTCTGAATTCAACACCAGTTGTTTACAGACACATATATTATTACATACTGCGTTAAGAGAATTATGAATGAAACCATCTACATCTGTCACCTTTTTTTCTTCATTTCCTGGAGGATATTTCACCATGTCGTAATGTGAAAACTATTTCACTGTTGACGGTTTTTACCGTGTTAGTGATATACAAGAGCAGATGGGGATACATCGTAGCCGGAGGAAACGACTTGTCACAGCTCATTGTAGAGGTAGCTTCCATCTTGGCCAGGTCAGTGCAAACACTGGCAGTATTAAAATTCATTTACAGTTAGATCATAGACCTACTAACATTGGCATCCAAATTTAGCAAGGTCAGCTATTTTAATAGTATAATGTGTTTAATGTATGCTGACTTCCGTTGATAGTAGTGGGCAGGGTTAAATGGGTAGATGTTTTTCAACAGTCAGGAAAGGATAGGAATTGTTGTAAGTAGACAGCACATATTAAACTATGGCTATTAGGTGTCTATAATGTGTTTTTTCAAAGAGAGAGACAGACAGAGAGACAGAGAGAGAGTGACAGACATACAGACATACAGACAGACAGACAGAGAGAGAGAGGGGGAGGGAGGGGGGAGGAAGGTGATGACAGATAGAGTTTTTATATCACATGAGATTGTGTCAGTTATGGGGCAATGGTTGGAAAGAAAACACCTGATTCTAAGAAGGGTGATGACCTTATGACCCACCCAACCTAAGACAAGCTCTCTACCAGTCAGCTGCGACCCAGTCCTCTACAGTCATAATCTAGAGTCTTATTCCCCACCGACATAATAGATCAATTAGACTCACCTTGAAATAAAGTGCAGGGAATGATTCATTGCTTCCTCACTTAGACTATGGGAAGCCATTCAAAATGATGAAGAAAAAAAGGAAATAAAATGAAGTTGAAGCGACTACAAACATTAAGAAACACATTGGATATACAAAAACTGATATTTGGTGAAATATATAAATATGTATTTATTGTGTTAGTTTATTATTAAAAAGGCTTTATCAGTTAGAAATATCTTAACAAGGAAGGAAATGTTTTATTTAATAACACACTCAACATATTTTATTTCCGGATATATAGCATCAGACGTATGGAAGGAAGGAAGGAAATGTTTTATTTAATGATGCACTCAACACATTTTATTTACAGTTATATAGCATCAGACATATGGAAGGAAGGAAGGAAATGTTTTATTTAACGATGCACTCAACACATTTTATTTACAGTTATATAGCATCAGACATATGGAAGGAAGGAAATGTTTTATTTAACGACGCACTCAACACATTTTATTTACAGTTATATAGCATCAGACATATGGAAGGAAGGAAGGAAGGAAATGTTTTATTTAACGATGCACTCAACACATTTTATTTACAGTTATATAGCATCAGACATATGGAAGGAAGGAAGGAAGGAAATGTTTTATTTAACGACGCACTCAACACATTTTATTTACAGTTATATAGCATCAGACATATGGAAGGAAGGAAGGAAGGAAATGTTTTATTTAACGATGCACTCAACACATTTTATTTACAGTTATATAGCATCAGACATATGGAAGGAAGGAAATGTTTTATTTAACGACGCACTCAACACATTTTATTTACAGTTATATAGCATCAGACATATGGAAGGAAGGAAGGAAATGTTTCATTTAACGATGCACTCAACACATTTTATTTACAGTTATATAGCATCAGACATATGGAAGGAAGGAAGGAAATGTTTTATTTAACGACACACTCAACACATTTTATTTACAGTTATATAGCATCAGACATGGAAGGCAGGAAGGAAATGTTTTATTTAACGACGCACTCATCACATTTTATTTATGGTTATATGGTTAAGGACCACACAGATATTGAGAGAGGAAACCCACTGTCGCCACTTCATGGACTACTCTTGTCGATTGGCAGCAAGGGATCATTTATATGCACCATCCCATAGTCAGATATATGGTTAAGGAACACACATATTGAGAGAGGAACCTGCTGTTGCCACTTCATGAGCTACTCTATTCAGTTAGCAGAAAGGGATCTTGTATATGCACCATCCCATAGACAGGACTGCACATACCACGGCCTTTGATACACCAGTCGTGATGCACTGGTTGAAACGAGAAATAGCCCATGGACCCACCGACAGGGATCGATCGTAGACCGACATGCATCAAGCGAGCGCTTTACAACTGGGCTATGTCCTGCCAAACATCTTAATAATGCACTTAACAATGCGCTAGACTCGGCCTAGTATCTATAAAGGAATCGGACACATTTTCATAGCTGTACACTGGAAATGTCAATGACAGCAATATTTGTTTTAAGATACCTCTGTTGGATGTTCAATAATTATGTAACAATTTTAATAGGCATTGAAATATGTAAAAAAATTGTGACATGGTTTAGGTGCATTAATATATGTTTGTATAAGGTGGGCCTAACCAGGGCTTACATTTGAACACATTTTGGTTTAGTTAATTTTTTGAAATGTAGAGTATTGCCTTGAAATTTATTAAAACATGGTTAATTTAAAGGGACAGACCCTATACTAGTTTGTAAACACTAAGGCATATTTTTCACTATCAGAGCCGTTTATGATCTCTGAAACCAAACACTACTTACATGTTATTGTTTAGATTATCCATTTCTGTACAACTGAAGTGTTTCTGGTCATCCTGATGTTTCTAATGCCATAATCACATATCACAGTGTTAGATTGTTACATAACTGTGGATATTTAATGGGGGACATTGATAAAAATTATCTGGAATAAAGTGTCTGAGCAGTGTGCAGTGTGCCACCACATCTACAATGTTTAAAAACTCAGGTCTTTTATTAGCCAAACACTAAATTTTGTAGCCATTTTGTTATAAAAATTAGCAATTAGCTGATTTGTCAGTGTACAGAGTGAGCCCTGCCTAACTCATTATGACTCACATCTGGATTAATTTCAGTACTTAATTACTGACAGCATTGAGTTGCAATTCCTCTTTGTTTTGGTCATTAGTTGACAGTATTGATTTCTGTTTGTGTTTACATTCATTAATTAGTTGTAACTTTATACTTGCAGCCTCCGTTCTACAGTCGCGACACGGCCGAGATGTATGATAACATCCTCTTCAAACCGCTCCGACTAAGAACTAACGTCTCATACTTTGCAAGGCAGATTTTAGAGGGGGTAGGTCACCTACTGTTATACGTCTAAGTAACTTATTATCTCTTGTAAAAACGTCTAAGTAACTTATTATCTCTTGTAAAAGCCTGAGGAAATAATGTACAAAGCGGCGGCATCGACATTCAGTAAAACATTTTTTAAAATGTTTATCACATTGTCCCCATTCCTATCTCTTCTTTAAATTCCATCTCATTTGTTCCTGATCTGGCAGCTTGTCCTATCTTTCGACGTCTTTCACTGTCCACCTCCACATCCCAGTCCTTGTCTCTCCAACCATGACAGGTGCTTGTCATTGAAACTTAATAATAATGTGCAATAATTAACTCACAATTAAATATGTTACACAATTGCTTTAATGCAGGTGTGTGTGGTTTGAGTGATTTTTATGGAACCAATTTCATACCTGCACTTTTCTTGTTGAGGAATTGCATTAAGCTTCAAACTGGCATCAAAATAAGAACCATGTTGCTGTCTTGTAACTTTGAAAAGTTTTGTAATCGACAAGATATCATCTTTCGTTTATGATCTTTTCCCCTTGATTGTTTTCAGTATTATCAATTTTAATATTTAAACTAATTATTGAACTAATGCCGTATTTTACGTTACAGTTGTTGCAGAAAGAGAAGGACAGTCGACTTGGTGCCAAAAAAGATTTTCAAGAAATCAAAGGACATGACTTTTTTGAAAGTATATCATGGGACGATCTCTACGCAAGGAAAATAAAACCTCCATACAATCCAAATGTTGTAAGTACTGTTTTATAACAGCCATTTCAAATATACTTTTAATATATGTTCATCCAGAATAAATAATCTGGGGCCTAATTCACAAAGGTCTCTCAGGCTCTGCTAAACAACAAAGCATCCTCTTTGCAAGTCTTTTAGCATTGCACTGCAAGATCACAAAGTTGTGAGAGTTCAGTGAATTAGCCTCCTGGTTTGAGTGTCTTCGCATGATGCACCATTCTTTGATATACTGGCTGCCATCTGCAATCAAAGTGCATCTGTTGTGTGCCGACAAACATGCCAGGAAGTTAAGTTGATATGGGCATGTAAATGAGAGAAGTATTAAGTACTCCACCCTCATGCCTGAGAACCACTTCATTCTGCTGTTATATTACATGCAGAAGGAACTTCAAATCAATTAGTTATTTAAATACTACAAAGATCAGCCTACATATAATCATCAAAGAAAACATTTGAAAAGCATTTGAGTATTTTAAATGATTTTTTTGATGGAGACTTATTTCCTAAGCTGCTACACCAAGTAATCATGTGGTGTATGGGTTTTTTATGATATCACAGTGTTAGATTGTTATATAACTGTGAATATTTAGTGGGGGACATTGATGAAAATTATCTGGAATGAAGTGATAGTCTGAGCGGTGTGCAACGCATCACTACATCAACATTGTTACTAAGGGCACCGTCATGCTACCAAAGGGTTAAAATGAAAGAATCTTTGCTTAATTGTTTTGATAAAACTGCTCATTGATACATTCAGAGCGAGTTTACTAACATTACTTTTTTCTTCTTCTTTTCAGAGTGGACAATTAGATCTCAAACACTTTGACCCTGAATTTGTGAGAGAGCCCGTCCCAGGTAAGACTAAATGAGAATGTTCGCTGTTAGCAAAATGTATGCAATATGTATACAGCAGCTGATTTTGTGGGTAAAAAAAAGTTTCTTTTGTTTAACGACACCATTAGAGCACATTGATTTATTAATCATCAGGATGTCAAACATATGGTGACATAGTCTTAAAGGAAACCCACTATTAATTAGTAGATTTTTATATGCACCATCCCATAGACATAGACCTGCTGGTGCACTTACATAGCCCATTGTGCATATCGACGGAGATTCAACAATCACGCATTAGGCGGGCGCTTTACCACTGGGCTATGCCCCGCACCCTGTGGGTAGTAACAACTGAGCTCATTTTGATCAACAGCTGTTAGGTACAGCAGCTCTAACACAGCATTATTGTGACACTAAATTATTAAATAGATTTTACAGAATAGACCTGCTGCAACATTTCCATTCAAAAACACGTGTTAGTAACAACTGAGCTCATTTTGATCAACAGCTGTTAGGTACAGCAGCTCTAACACAGCATTATTGTGACACTAAATTATTAAATAGATTTTACAGAATAGACCTGCTGCAACATGTTTGCTTTTTCTTATTTTTCCATTCAAAAACATGTTTTTTTGACTCCAAATTTTCTCAGCCTGCACTAATTTGTCACCATGTTTAACACTGGTTTCCTGAATCCTGAATCCTGAATCCTGACCCCAAGACAAACATTTTGATATATCTCAACCTATGTTGAACTCCGGGTTGGACTATCTCGAAAACGTGGGGGCATTTTGGCTCTCTGCTGCTCCACTGTTAGACTACTTTAATTGATTAGGAGTAATGGGTACTTTATATACAGTGTACCAAATACCATCTCACCAAGTAAAAGTTCAAGACAGACAGCAGAAGGATATTGTATGGATTGATCAATGATGTACATTTATTCGAATCACCACTATGGATCCATTCAACTGATTATATTTTTCTCGTTCCAACCAGTGCACCACAACTGGTCAAAGGCTGTGGTATGTGCTTTCCTGTCTGTGTGAAAGTGCATATAAAAGATCCTTTGCTGCATTAAGAAAAATGAAGTGGGTTTTCTCTGATGATTACGAGTCAGAAATACCAAATATTTGACATCACTGATGATTAATTAATCAATGTGCTCTAGTGGTGTCTTTAAACAAAACAAACTTTTATTACCCATATGAACTCAAATATCTTGGGTAATTTGTTTTCTCTTTCAATAATTGCATTTAGTTTTTACAGGCATCAATTGGTTGACTGTTTGCTATGGCTCAAACTTCACTTTTATTCATTTAATGTTTACATTCATGAGTCAGATTACGCATACGTTATACGTTATACAAAAATCTACTGGAAAATTTGTTTTATCAACATGAAATGGTATATTTTTATGAGGAGCAGCTTTAATAGCATGCTAAAATAATTATTTTCTGATGCAACCACAGTTGTATTATTTTGTACGGTAAACATTTCACTGTAAAAAGAACGCCATTATGCTATGACGTCATTTAAATTATGCCATGTAATGAGTGCAAGGTTATGGATTTGTTATAGACAGCAGAGGAATTTTTACATTAAAAACTAATTAAAAGTGACAATGGGGAAAAAAGATAATAACCAATACAACTCGTACAGGGACTTACAGCCAATGATTAATAAATCAATACAACTCGTACAGGGACTTACAGCCAGTGATTAATAAATCAATACAACTCGTACAGGGACTTACAGCCAGTGATTAATAAATCAATACAACTCGTACAGGGACTTACAGCCAATGATTAATAAATCAATACAACTCGTACAGGGACTTACAGCCAATGATTAATAAATCAATACAACTCGTACAGGGACTTACAGCCAGTGATTAATAAATCAATACAACTCGTACAGGGACTTACAGCCAGTGATTAATAAATCAATACAACTCGTACAGGGACTTACAGCCAGTGATTAATAAATCAATACAACTCGTACAGGGACTTACAGCCAATGATTAATAAATCAATACAACTCGTACAGGGACTTACAGCCAATGATTAATAAATCAATACAACTCGTACAGGGACTTACAGCCAATGATTAATAAATCAATACAACTCGTACAGGGACTTACAGCCAATGATTAATAAATCAATACAACTCGTACAGGGACTTACAGCCAATGATTAATAAATCAATACAACTCGTACAGGGACTTACAGCCAATGATTAATAAATCAATACAACTCGTACAGGGACTTACAGCCAATGATTAATAAATCAATACAACTCGTACAGGGACTTACAGCCAATGATTAATAAATCAATGTGCTGTAGTGGTGTTTTAAAAAAAAAAAAACTTCAACTTTTAACAAGGAACAAACGAGTTATCTGCCCCTCAGGTTTACAACAGTCATTCACTCAGGACAGATCATTTGTTATTCCTCATCTAAGTATGTTTGTAGGTTTGTCTATGTCTGTATATGTATGTACAGTTGAGTCTCGGCTCGAGCGCCGTCGGTGCTCGAGAAAGTGTTCGACCCATCGACTAGTTCAACCTAACCATTTGACCAACAACGTGTAAGTGTAACTCGGGACTTTGTTTATAGTTCGAACATTGTGATATAATCGACATTTCCGAGTTCGACCCTATGAGATTCTACTGTATATAGTTCCATACACTTTATGATTGAGGAAACACCCTGGCTGTGCACCTGAGTAATGTAAAATGTTTTAATTTTCCAGCTTCTGTCGGTCGGTCCGTGGGGAGCTGTAAAATGGTTAGTGCTAGCGTTGTGGAGGCAGACGGCGTGTTCGAAGGATTCTCGTACGTCCCGCCGGCCGAAGACGCGTTTGGATGATCTCTGTGATGTGTAGACGAAAGACTGTGTACATATGTGTGTGTAAAATATGCAGCATTGAATGTGGACAAAACATTTCTCGGACATTTTGTCACTTGGGAGCAAAATGTCTGTTAGCATTATCTTGTCATGAGCAGTGAGAATCCCCTAGTCCTAATATATTGCACAATACAAACGGGTTTCAGTGTACTGTGACAACACACTGAGCATTATGAATGGTGTATACTGAGAGACAAGATCACTCAGTTACATTTGGTTGCTTTATGTGACTAAACTAAGTTTTCCTAAGTATATATATTATGAAAGAGAAAATCAAACTTTCAACAAAAATATCAGTCTATGTTTTAGTATATTTCTTGAATGAAAGGTACTTATATTAAGCTCTAAGCACAATGAAAATTAGCATTATATTAGCTTTGATTTGACAGTAAACTCTGCTATTTTCGTATATTCAAATGTGGTATTTTCTTTTTGTCCCTTGGTATAAAATGTACTGTAGGTATAAATAAGAGATACTGGCCTTGGTGGCACAGTGGTTAAGCCATCAGATAGATACTGGGTTCGCCTCCTGGCACCAGCTCCCAACCAGAGCAATGAATAAATGAATGTTTAATGAAACCCCAGCACGAAAAATACATCAGCTGTTGGGTGTCAATTTAATGACTCTGTGGGTAGGTGTAAGGCCATGACACTGTCTTCTCTCTCACTAATCACTAAATACTAACCACTGTCCTGGATAAACAGTCCAGATAGCTGAGGTTTGTGTCTAGGACAGCACGCTTGAACCTTAATTAACTATAAGCAAGAAAATATCTATAAATGAATGAAACCAAGAGGTACAGAGAAAGAGCTACTAATAAATGACTTGAAATGGTCTGATAAATTCATATACCTTGGGTCTTACATTTATTTTATAATCTAAACCTTTTATGGCCACATGTAAAATATAGCATTTCTGTTTTTATTTTATTTGTTCCTTTTTTCCCCTGTACATTTTATTTTTACTCCAGAAAAAAACAGTCTGACTTTGTCATATTTGTATTTGGTTTTTAATTTGCTTGTATGTAACGTTGTAGTTTATGTACGGTGTATGTTACAGTGAAAACAGCACAAAACAATCACCAATCAAAATATCACAGGCAAATTCCTCATAAAACATCAGTCCCCATTAGCTTCCTTTTAGGAAGGCTTTTAGTAGATGGGGAATGTTGTCAAGTGTAATACTGAATTTGCTTGTGTTGTGACTTTCTCTAGTCTTAATTTTGTGAATTATGACTCTCTTACAATTGTTTAGCAAAGATTTGCTTTTTTTCACAGAGACCACACATCTCGATCAATAATTGTAATACTGAATTTGCTTCTGTTACAAAGTTGTCTAGTCTTAATTATGTGAATTATGAAACACTTACAATTGTGTTGCAAAGATTTGCTTTTTTCTTCGAGACACATATTTTTATCAGTAATTGAAGTTAGTTTTAGAACAGGAAAGCACATGAAATATTTATTAAACCTGGCTCTATAGAGTTTAGCTTTAAAACATGAGATAGTGAATGCATACCAACAAAAATAGAAACGTTATGGTCAGATCACCAAGACAGTGTATGGAATTGTGGTATACAAACTACAAAAACAGGCACAGCACTTAAAATATACATAACTTATCACATATAAAGCATTTAAAATATACATAACTTATCACATACAAAGCACTTAAAATATACATAACTTATCACATACAAAGCACTTAAAATATACATAACTTATCACATACAAAGCATTTAAAATATACATAACTTATCACATACAAAGCACTTAAAATATACATAACTTATCACATACAAAGCACTTAAAATATACATAACTTATCACATACAAAGCATTTAAAATATACATAACTTATCACATACAAAGCACTTAAAATATACATAACTTATCACATACAAAGCATTTAAAATATACATAACTTATCACATACAAAGCACTTAAAATATACATAACTTATCACATACAAAGCACTTAAAATATACATAACTTATCACATACAAAGCATTTAAAATATACATAACTTATCACATACAAAGCACTTAAAATATACATAACTTATCACATACAAAGCACTTAAAATACTACAAACAGCCTTAAAGGGACAGACCCTAGTTTATAAACACTACAGCATATTTTTCATTATTAGAGCCGTTTAGGATCACTGAAATCAAACATTACTCGTATTCCATTCTTTAGATTATCCATTTCCGTAGAACCGAAGTGTTTCTGGTCATCCTGGTGTTTGTAGTACCAAAAATTGCATTTTTCATATTTTTAAAAACGCACATGCATCTGAGAAGTAGGGGTTTATTGATTCGAGTTCTAGACTATTTTTAAGGATATTTCATGTTTTAACATCATATACTCTGTAACTTTATCCAAATGAGTTACATGTTTGTAAATTAACTAAACTTAGTGTCCATTTTTACGGGTTAAAACTAGGGTTTGCACCTTTGAGAAAAAACATTATGATCACAGATACTTCAAGACAAAACTTTAAAATGTGTCAAACATTTGGAGGAATACATGTTGTATGTGTTGTATTCACCACTCTAATGAAAAAGCACTAGAATGCATAATGCCAAACCTGCACCATGACAGCTGTTAACACATGTTGTTAACAGCTGGTTGTTACACTATTAGTTCAAAGTCTAACTCAGTGGCAGTCTTAGCATTCATTAATCATGTTTGATTAAATTTATGTTAATGGCGAATAACAAATAATATATTCAATAAAAGAAATTAATTTTATTGAACATATGGGTAGTGCCCTATTTTCTCTACTTGAACTAACGTACACACTACAAATATAATAAAGGTATGGTATAATACATATGTGTACATATATTAGGTATGAATTAGCATCTATAAAGAAAGGCCCTTAAAGAATTAGGTTGTATTGTACATCGCCACCTACACTAGTGTTACAGTTATTTCCCTTGACTACCTTTTAATTGTAGTACCTGATAATGTTCATCATTTCATGGTCATATTTTAATTAAATTAAATGTTGATGTTTGATTGCAAGCTTCTTTTGTTTAGATATTTCTATGACTAGAATACATGCATATATATGTATATATATCTCAGGTCATGTAGCACATTACAAAGTGGTCAAAAGATTGCCGTCCCAACTGGTTTTTGCCGGTCAACATGGGCCGTGATATTTTTTAACCTGTCGGCCTGTTGGACCGACAATTATTTTACATTTATATTTACATATTAGTTTGAGTCAAACATGTTTTGTCTCACATGTTTTTAATCGAAGCTGGCAGAATTTGTAGCTTTCCGAAGCGATTATCTGGCATGAATTTTAATCAATTTTGACCCCTGCTATATTATGTTCATTATACACTGGCTGCTATCTTGAAACTACAAAGAACTAAACAAAATCACTTTTGACCAGTATTATTTATTTAATACCAATTATATTGGAATAAAAACAAACTAGTGTTCCTCAGTGCCTTTGCCATCAGTGGAATGTTTAGTTTTTTTCTGTTTTGTAATAATTTCTCAAATAGTAGACAAAATCTAATTATTCCTATTTTGTGTTTATCATTGTTTTTGATATTTTACACCAACATCAATAACTATACTATAACATACAAATTCATAATATTATTTCCATCTGAGTGTTTTAAAATTGTAAATTATAGACCATTAAAAATGTTAATTTACTTCTGGTAGACAACATTAACAGATTTAAAAAATAAAAAATAAATATGTTCTTTTTTAAATAAGTATGAAATACATCATAACTGGTCATTTTAATTTAGTGTATATACATGTATATTACACTCTGTATATAGAATGTAGTATCCACAATTATTTTGGGCTGTTGTTTTGTTGGGGTTTTTTTTCCTGTGTTGTCCTCTAGATTATGGAGAAAAGTCCATTTATCCGGATATGATAGTATATTAGATTTAGTTTCTAACTCCCCCAAAATACTTAATGTGACTGTCCTGATTTTGCAGCCATTGTGAAATGTTGTTTTGGTGAATCGAGCCGTTTAATTACAACATTATTTTAAATGTTCTTGTTTAGAATATATCAATGTGTCTATACGTAGCCTATTAGGAAATAAAACAAATATTAGGTACTACAAACATTAGGTCTATTAGAAACACATTAAATAAACAGACATTAATATTCTAAAAAAGAAAATGTGTTTAATATATAATTTTAGTTGTTAATAAGGTTCTGTTACTTGTAAATAGCAGGCATGGACAGTCTCTTTGAGTTTGTTTGAATCTTGATTAGCGGAATTAATATATTAGCCCAGACACTGGCAGACATCTAAATACTAATTAGTATTAATGATTACTTTGTGTAACTGGAATAATATATCATGCATATACAGTATGTGTAATCTTACTGAATGTTTTATTTACCGTATCTGTTATATTGTACGATATATGTGACCTTTTCTTCTTGGGGTAGGGTGGGGGGCAGCAGATCCTGCTGTACAGCTATCAGATCTGGCATTTTAAATGGGGATGATCATCCAAGTCATTCCGAGGCCTCCCTGTCAAACTTGCTATTAAAGGGGCTATCCTGAGTTTGGTGTCTTGTAAGATGTTTTTACATACTAAATATATTTTCTTGTTTAGATTCTAGAATATCAGTGTCTATATATTCAAAGTGTTTCTGATCGTCCTAATATTTTTATGTGAAGTAACCGAATAATTTTGTCTGAAAAAAAATATATCAGGAAATAAAATGAAGTTTGACCTAGTGCTAACATTAGAATGATCAGTAACACTTTGAAATTCAAAATTTTAATATACAACTAATATTTTATTTTTAAAAATATATATATTAAATTAATATCTATACATTCGTTAAAAAGTCTCTGTTGGTCGACAATCTCCGAAAACTCAGTGTAGTCATTTTAAATATCTGTCAAACAGTTGTGCAAAGAATATTGGTAGATGAATATCAAAACATTCCCTCTCCAAATAGGATAGAATTTGTACTGGGATATGTGGGAGTGTGGTAAGCATTATTAAGTGGTCTGTTAAGGCAGATTGCATCTTAATACAGATAGCAGGTTTCACTTATGTTTCATGGATTTTTGTTTATGCAGGGCTTGTAGATTATGGTAGCCTCACTCCCATGGCTAGTGATATTTAATGTTGGGCTAGTAAATAACTACTATTGCCATGCCCAACGGCTAGTGAATATTTTTGGTCAAATGTTGCAGTTGAGTCCATTTTGTAAATATGAATATCCTGCCCCCACCCCAACACCCTAATATTAGTGTTTTTAAGCTCTATCTCCAACTTTAGGTGACATATTTGATTATTACTAATATTATTTAGTAAAATTGTATTAACTTAAAGGAAAGTAGGGCTAGTGAATTTTTAATCGTAGCTAGTAAATGTGTTAAATCACTGATCCCATGGCTAATGGATTTTATAAACATTCTGTTGTGTGTTGTTTTTCTGTGTTGTGCAAAGATTTTTAAGCAGTTCATTATGATATCATTGTACACAGTGATATTTATTGTATAACAACTGTTTTTAAGTGATGCATTTTAAGAATCATTTATACAGCAATTATTGTATGTTGAAAAATTGTATAAATTTATTCAATTGAAAACAAATCATGCAACATGTTGCGTTGAAACTAATTCTGCATGATAACAAATACGACACAATTTTAGAATAGAACATCTGAAAATGTAATTGAATCCTCTCTATATTTTCTGTGGACTTAAGTTTATTTAATAGTTTTCTTAATCGGGGTTCATTGTTTGTATCCCATACATGCAGAGATGTTCCACTCTAAAGTTGTGTTGTGTTATTTAATATCAAACTGCCAGTATTGTGATAATCTATACATAAATGTACATAAAAATACATGCCCGTGTGGACAGCAAATAAAGCAATGTAAGATGAATGTAATTGTGCTATTGTTTATTAAAGTGATGACATAATGAAAGATGTTATATGAAATAAAAATGTACATATCTAACTTATTTGCGTATATTGTGAATTTGTCTTGGTGGATAAAAACTACAAAAATCTACTCTTCCTTTTATACACCCACCACTGACGGGTCGTATTATGGTATGGCATTGTCCATACAGTTTTCATTTCTGGAGCAGATCTTTCTTATTATTCATATAGGATCATCAAACCTTGCATTCAAGTACAACTTGGGATGATCATGCCGGTGTGTTGTGTACCATAACTAGGTCACTGCAAACTACTTTTGACGTGCATACTGTGTACCTCACCGGTATGGTACTCTTCTTTTTTCTTTCTTTCTTTTTTTATGTGTATATTTCAAATAAAATTACATTAAGATTTTTTTTTTTTTAAAGAAGATAGAATAAGTTGGTTAAAAGAGTATTTGTTGGTCTGTTTGAAGTCATTATAGTGCAGCAGGTATACTCCTATCACCCCCATTTGGATCACTGATCCATTTAAAATATTTGCAACAAAAATGTGCACATATTCTTATGTGCGTGTGCAGACAGTTGTGCATGGAGGAATAGTCTGTGGCAACCGAAGTTTATAAAGGGGGTCGGGCAATGCTTCCCAGGAATGGTTTTTTAAAGATAATTTGCTTGGAACATTGTGTGTTTTGACACCCAACCCCAGCCCACACTGAACACGCACTTAGTACTGTATTGGAAGCAGTGGATATACGCGTGCTGGAAATGTAATGGAAATACTCAGTTTGCTTGAGTGTGTGGGAGGGGGAGGAGGTTCAATCCCAAAACGTGTTTGTAATAACAGTAAACTGATTCATGAGTATATGTGCCATCACAGCTATATATATTCTATCGAACTCTGTCCTGTGCAAGTTTTGATTTTTAAATCTCAATCTCCTGGGGAGTGGCAGTCCTCAAGAGTCTTCGTGAATACTTTTTGACAAGAGCGACAACTAGCTCCGTATGCTCTAGATAATTCCAAAATTGATCCATTGCAGTAATTAAACTATTGCAACTGAATAATAATTATTGAAGGGGTCAGAATAACAGTATGTTTAACTCCATGTAATGCCAGAAAACGTAATATTGTGATTTTAATAATAATATCATGAATATTTCAAGTTTGTTGCAGGTAACCCATTCTTGAATTTAAATGATAAACACATACATGATTATATAAACATATTGCGATCTGTTATCACTTAATCACGCATAATTGTAGAAATATGTGACTCTTCTTGAATAATAATAAGTTCAACTCCACATGAAGTTAGAAAGAAAATTAGAGATTTAAAAAGTGTCCTTACTAATGTGTTAATATTACAAGTATTTTTTCACATTTACAAATTTGCGTTCAGAGCATGGGGAAAATGCCACCGTCACTGACAACGTCAGCAAAACGCTTGTCACAATATAGGCTACGTCTCAGCAACTGGTTAATTGTGGAAATAAAACATGCATTTTACTAATTGTTTTAAACATCCATCATAAGTTACATTTCATTTTAACAATGTTACACTTATACTACTTTTATTATTATTGTTATTAACGATAGCAATGTTTTTAGGGATTTATATGTAGTACGTGCTTCTTCTTTTTCTTTTTTATTTCGGGGTTGGGGGGGGGTTCTTTGGAGGTATATTGGGAAACAAATTAATTATCCTGTCATCAAGTGCCTCTTCATGGCTGTTTCAAAATGACCAACTGTTTGACATCCAATAGCCGATGATTAATCAATCAATGTGCTCTAATGGTGTCGTTCAACAAAACGCACGTTTTCAAACCTTGCTAGCCGTTTGGTCGAAAAATGTCGAACATATGTTAGTTGACGACATACTATTGATAGCGAAAGACACTTATTAAGTCCGTAGTTCAGTTTCTGTTTTACATTTAATTAGTAAAATATACCACTGGAGGGGTAAGAAAAACTGATTTAATTATGTCTTACCAACAAGGGGCGGGATTTAGCTTATGATAGGTTCAGACTCAACCGTCAAGACGAAGTTGGCCAACTGGACGGTTGCGTTGCAATTTCCACAACTGCCGATTTACGACGGGTGCACGCAGGTTAACAACTAATGGGTTATGCGATGAGAATTTAGTTGTGAGAGCGCTCAGATTATCAACTGAATAGTCGTAGAAGTCGTGACAGAAGAAAGTTGGCCAACTTTGTACTGGTTATTGGTAGTCTGATCCTAGCATTAGTCGATAGTGCGCTCGCCTGAGGTGCTTGGGTCGTAGGCTCGAACCACCTCGGTCTCTATCTTCTCCGACTGATTTTTTCCCGTCCCATCCGGGGCCTCACGCTTGATATATTAAAAGCAGTGATATGTGCCAATGGCGTAGCCAGCATGAGGCTGAAATTTCCCTAGATTTATTTTATTTTTCCCATGACACTATTTTATTTTATAGGTCTGGGTTTGCCTCGGCGAGTTTTCCTCTCTGGCTACGCCCAGTGTGCTGTCCTGTCTGTGAGAAAGTACATATAAATGTCCCGTTCAGCCAGCTAACGTTTCGCTATAGTTCGCGAACTATATGACTGGTTCCCGACGTGGACATTTGGTTTTTCTTCACGGTCCCGTTGAACTCGGACCAGATTCCTTCCTGTTAATGGAAAAATGTAGCGGGTGTTCTTCAAAACAATGTCAGAATTATAAAATGTTTGACATCAAACAGCATATGATTAATACATCAGTGTTCTCTAGTGGTGTCGTTAACCAAAACAAACTTTAATTTTTACCGACACCAGCTACAAATGGAATAAATGAACGGATGTTAAACGACACCACATCACACAAGCCACCACTCCCTGTCATGGACAGAACACTCTGGTGACGTCAGAGGTTGTTCACACGACAGGTGTGCTTGAACAGTTCTCTGATGGAAGCATGCCAAAAATTATCCACACACAAGCCACACAGATGAAAGGAACAAACAACAAATACAGTTTACCGTTGTGTTACAGTTTATTTATCTAAGAGATCTTGCAGTCATTCATTGGATCGATATCATAATACAAAAGTTAAAAACCAATTGTTATGCATATCTTAGACAAAGCATTAAAATATACACGATTCCTATATAAAAGTACTAATAGAGAAGACATTGCAATAATGTCTGCCTAGTTCTACTAAGCCTAGTCATTTTGATTAAGCACTACCAACAAATAAGGCACCTAGCAAATGTGAGATTATTGTCTATATGTTACACGGTTTAATGCATATTACACTGTTCAAATACATAGTATGTATAAGTATATATATTAAGAGATTCATCAAAACCATACGCACACAAAATAATATTGTTATCATCCTATGGTTATTACAAGTATAAGTTACAAAAAATAAAACAGGGCAATGTTCAAAATAAGTTAGCAAGTTGAAAGAATTTGGCAGTGTGTCATTGGAAGTGAATAAACCGGTAGCAGGCACATTCTTTTAAATGCTGTGGATTCGCCCAGAAGCGCAATGTGTCCCAAGTAGGCAGTCCATGTTTGTTTGTTTAAGTTTTTATTTATTTTATATTTTATATTATCCAATCCGTAGCGATACTTTTGATCAAGTTGGCATTTTCATATTTTAATAATGTCAGTCAAAGTCATATATCAATAACTTTGATAACCGTTTTGAAAAAAATAACAAAAGGTAAAAACTTTGACATTTCTATGCTAAATATTTTATAGAAACCTGTATCGTTGGTGTTATATTTTCCCGGGTGTTTTCAGTACTAATTTTTGGTTACAATAGTAACGATATGAAGTCAAATTATACGAATTAAAATAATATATCTTGTTATATTGTTTATTTGACATATTTGTTCTTCAGTTTATTATGAATTAATAATTTAGATTTATTCCTATCACATGATTATGCTCGTTTAGTATTTCTGCCATTTAACTAAATGTAGGCCAATAATATTTCAGAAACCATTGGCTCATTTGTGTTCCACATTGTATTTGATTTAATTACAGATGTATACTTGTCTATGTCAGTGTTAGACATTACGGCAGCAATACATGGCTAAGCGTTGGATTAATATGTTTATTATCTACACCCCCCCCCCCCCCCCCCCCCCCCCCCCCCCCCCCCCCCCCCCGCCCCCCCCCCCGATCAATGTTTTTATTTTTCTAACCAGGACCATCAGCAGACAGATTCCCAACCATAAACGTTCATTTCTTATTTTATACAATCTGGACCAGGAATCGAACACATAGCCTTTAATGTGGTGTATTGATGGTTTTTGGAATGCTGCACCTTTCCACTAGACGAAGTATTCACAAGACTGAGTGATAGTTTATTTTTAGCTTAATATACCGAGTTAGGATGTCTACTGTAGGATGAAGACACCATTAGAAACAAAACAAGAGCTAAAACTGTAAATAGTGCTAGAAGTGTATTTTAACAAATTAAATAAATATATATTAGTACTTATTAATTACTCCTAACGTTGCTCGTCTCGGTCTTATATATAGCTTAAATATATTTAGATAGCAAACAGTGTTATACGTACGTAATAAATACGGATCAGCGCAGTGCGGTGCTCCGAGTATCAACGGAGGAAACTACAACCATCGAACCAATACATCTGTTAACGTTTATCTACTACATTGAAAATAGTTCGCATTTCGTGGATTCAAATGTCTAATAAAAAACTAAACATTTATTACCAAGATTGAAAGAAAATTGTTATCTCTTAAATGTTAACGATTCAAGATAGATGGATGAATGAAGAATAGCTAAGCTGAGGATTATTTAAGGGCATTAATTCAAAATGTATGTCAAGACTTCCTAAATGAATAAAACGACTATCCTAATCAGAGCAGAACAATTCTCTTAAGAATTAATATAAACGAATAAAAAAAA
The DNA here is from genome assembly GCF_016097555.1 of Gigantopelta aegis. Lineage (NCBI taxonomy): Eukaryota > Metazoa > Mollusca > Gastropoda > Neomphalida > Peltospiridae > Gigantopelta > Gigantopelta aegis. The sequence continues at coordinate 90,205,135 of NC_054704.1, read as the reverse complement.
TTATTATTCAAGCTTTAATTTACGAGGTTTGACCTGTGTAGACAATGTCCCAAATTATGCCTACCCAGACCCAAAAGATTGACCTATTAGCCCCGAGTCGAATCCACAGTATTTGCAGATGTCCTATACGTCACTCAGAATGCATGATAGATAGAAGTACATCGTCTAGTCCAATCCACACTGATGAACGGAAATGTTAGTGTGATTTTCCGCCATTTTGCTTGTATTAGAACACTTTCCTGGAATTAATGATTTCTTTTCCTTTTATCCTTTTTGTACTGAGGTATGATGTGTAGTTTGTCATTTGAACACCACAAATATCCACAAATAGCACCAAAGAACTCGTGTCAGCTGTCGGTAAACATCTTGTGAAGATACGTCATGGTGATAAGACTGCCGATTTTCAATGCACAATCTTTTACACTGTAATTTTGTCATGTTCAGTCTACCTCAAGCAAATACCAGCCAAAAAATGAAAACTAATCTATGATCGCCAACTTGTTTTTTTTTTCTCATGTAATATGGTGGCATTATTTTTATTTGTCTGTTTGTAGTTTCGTGTACCACCGATAACTTTGCCTACACATCTTCCATCATATCACCTGGTTAAAATAATGCCTTTTTATATACTTTTTTTAATTTATTTTTTTATCACAAATGAATGTTGGAAGGGAAACAACTCTCATCATAATTCCCAGGTATTATTCTACACGCAGCACCTGTAAATACAGCCTAGTGAAACTCGCGTTATTCACGTGATAATTTCGGCTCACAATGCTGTTAAGACTTCGCAAAAGAATCAACATCATGAGGAACCTCAAATACAACACAAAACCTTGTGGCTCCCTGTAGCAGTGATACGCAATAACAAAACGTTCAGAAATGAGAATGATAATGACATGCAAGTGAGTAAAATAACCCCGCTGGCTAGACTGCTCACTCACCCCGATGATTGGCTGACGCCTCATGAATATGTATTTTCGAGGTGAAGTGGCCAGTGTGCCACCCGAAGTGAAATTATCTATTCTAGAACAACAAAGAAACTAGAACTTTAAAAAGAAAAATCTACCAAGAGATTCGGTAACTGGAATTAAAATAGCATGCAATTAGTGAACAGACATTGTATCTGAGGTAGAACACAGAACAGTAAAGAAACGTGGTAATTCGAAATAAAAAGAAGAACACATTAAGGAGAGACTGGTAAGTACAAAAGTAACATGTTAAAATATTATTCTGTCTACTCCAGAAAAAGGGTAAAAAAAAGAAGAGTAAAATTAATGAACCAGTTGAAAATACTAGTATAGAAAAATAAAAAGAAGCATTCGAAATGACGGGTGAAAATAAACATACGAAAGACTTGCGGCTACAGGTGCGTGTTAGTTTTATCACATTTTTTATTAACAGGTTTGTGGAGTTTTTAAGGTCCCTTGACATTGCTTCTTCTTTGCTGATATATATAATTAGGCGCGGCTGCCGGTCCGTAATTGCAGTATTCACAGTATCCCGGAGGGCCAGGTCGACCTCGGACTCCGCGTGGCCCGTGCATCCCGTGAACCCCTGGAGGGCCTCGTTCACCTGGCCGACCCATGACGCCTTCACCTGGAGGCCCTGGTGGTCCTGAAAGTGTCACAAAAACAAAACCCTGCAGTTTAGCATCTTCAGGTTACTTTCCTGATGATTTTAACAGTTTAATTCCTTGGATTTTAGCTAGTGTTTTCCCTAGAAATTTTGAAATACATGATTGACTAAAACACTTTTGGGCCATTTTCACCATTTTCAGGGCACATTTTTTTTTATTAAAGACAAAACATTTATTGAAATAAAAATAAATATACTTAATGTGTTTGCATTAATAAATGAATGACAAAAATATAACAGAAATTTTGTATCAACTAATAATACATTTTCTGAGTGTTTTATTAGGCAATTTTAAAGTTAATTGTTGAAAAAAGCTTGTTTAATCTGATGGCAGCATGGGTGCTGATTAAGGCATCACCATGCTAAAACAAGCTAGGGAAAACGCTATAAACATTAACAGCTGTTGCATACAAACCCTGTTTGGGATTTCTAGTCCATTATAATCAGGGGCGTCATTACTGAACCTCATTAATGTAGTGTATTGAAAATATATTAGTTATAAATACAACATATAGCTAACAATAATATCCCCAAACGCCAAAATAAATGCAATAACCTTTCTATTATTATTCCAAATTATAAACGATCAAACCCAACCACCTCATCAACAATTCAACTTCTCTGATGGCGTTCATGCCAAGAAGCAGCTAGTTATATAAAACAGATTTGGGGTTCATGCTATAGTGGTCGAAATACAGCCAGGGAATCGTCACATCCTAATTGGTTAATCTTCTAACTGGAAAGAAACAGTCAAATGAGAAATACCTGACAATCCTTGTGCTCCGGGGCGTCCATCTTTGCCCTTACCAATTGGTCCACGATCTCCTTTTGTACCATGTAAGCCTGTTTTGAGAATAGAGTGAGAAACGTTTGAAGCAATGACGTAACCTAGATTAATGTTCTAACATAACATATAGCTGGTCTACTGGAAGAATAATTTGTTTGTTTTCCATTAATTTTGTAGTTCATCTTTTTACTACTATTGATCAGTAATCTACAAAAAACCAAAGGACTACAACCTTCTGTTTTTGAATTGAATCCTTCTACATCCTATGCATTTAGTAGTGCCGTACCTTGTGCAACTAACATCGAGAGGCAGTTATCACAGTAGCTAGATAAATAGGTACGTTTAAACTAAAATAAACCAACAATTTAAGATTCCGTGGGATAGGCAACAGCCCATCCTTCCCCCATCCCGCTAGATACGGCCCTGCATGGTTTGACAATGCTTAACATAGTTGAAAATCCCAGATATTGCGATATTCTCTTCAGTTAGAAGGGAAACTATTAAGATCTCCAATATGTCCTAAATATAAAGCTGAGCCAATTTGTTTTGTCTTTGACAGGTGTTGCCGTGGGATCGTTAGGAAAAAGGAAGTTGGGAAATCTAAGAAGCATCTAGAGCAGATAAGTACAAGCTGCAGTGAAACAAAAAGCTGAGATGGCAAATACTGAGTGGAGATAGAAAGACTAGGCAATACAAGCCCAGCACTGTCTGGTGGAAAGGCTTCGTCAATGGCCTGTAATTCATAAAGGACACTGTGTGCCAGGCTTATATGTTGTTGAATTCCCCATAATTTTCAACTACTTCATTCCAGAACTTGTGTGAGTGTGGTCTACACCATTTCCCCTGCAACCTTTCGAAACAGAACTGGTTAGGTCATAGGTTTTAACGTGCACATTCAGAACAAGCTGTTGTAGCACACGCCTATCATGGGTGCATATGTCGACTTTCGCCGGCTCCTCTGTCCAGGACAGGTATTTCGAAACATTTGATTGAAGTGTTATATTACTAAGGTGGTCCATGGATTTATTTCAACAAATAAATAAAGGTAATGATACTGTACATGATTGGTTCCCAGATATTATTTCACATGCAGCACTTGTATACAGCTTAGTGAAGGTTACTTGAATTACTAATAATACTAGTTAATATACAAAAAATATACATAATAAGACATTAGGCCATCGACCATGACAAAGCCTGGAGGACCAGAATAAAGTCTTAACATACGCATGAGATTAAATCAGACTAGCAACAGAACTAAACTATTCACATAAATTGCAGCCCTCATATGACATTTCATATTGTTTTGAATATATTTCGTATTGGGGATAATAATTAAAGTACATCCAGCTGCTAAGTACAAATTACCCATGGTGCCTGGTGGTCCCATGGGACCTGGCATCCCTGGAAGTCCCATGAATCCTCTTTCTCCTTGAGGACCTGGTGGTCCACGTTCACCTGTGAAGAAGATAAAATCGTTTTACACTGATGAAAAATCAATATAACTGAATGACACAATTACATCTTTAAGGAAATACTGTGGCATCTAGAATGTGGCGAGAGAGGTTTCTAGGGGGGAGCACAGCCATGCTCCACCTGAAAATGTATTTAAAATAAGAAAATGGATCTTTAAGCAGGGAGTTTCGACACCCGGACCCAGTCCCCTGCACACACACCTGCTGTATCTTATAACGGTAAAAACAATAAAATAACTCTAAAAAAAAAGAGTCGCAGATATTTACAATTTGAGATCTTGTATACAATGTAACAATACTCTAAAACTAAACGTAATTATAAAGATGTTTTGCTCAGTGAATTAACAATATCATCTTACAACATAATCTAACAAACTGTGTGTTTCTGCATTGGATTTGTTTCAGTGTAATCATCATGGTGCCTTGTTTCACATTCAACAATATGTGAGCTCCAACGTTCCCTGTAATAACTCCATATCACTTGCTACTGATTGTCCAGTTCAAAATAGTCCGTGAAAACCTATCCAACAACAGCCTTATGAGGTCACCATACTTAATAATCCTTCTAATTCAAGTCATCCCCATTAATCGGCCTTCATCTTTGACTGATCAACCAACACAAACCTGTCACTTTGACTAATTACATTTATTTGCGGGATCTATATCATAGGCGTACGAGCTCCCATTTGTGTAGAGGGTGGGGGGGGGGGGGGGGGGGAGGGAAGCGTAGGCTGGGTTTGCCTGAATTAAACGAAAGTGCCTGAATCTAGATAACAAATTGTTTTCATATTAGCATTACTGCCAAACAGCTATATAGGGTCGAAAACGAATCACTAAGCATTTTTGAATGGATTACAACAAATTGTGCGGGTAGAATGATGGAAATACATGGTATAAAGTTATCAGGTTAGCACATTTTGCCGAATATCTCTATCGTTTTGCCTGAATTTGAAGATTTGCTTCAGCACTAGGGAGCCCCCTTCCCCATCCCTGTCTCGTACACTTATGATCTGTATTATGTAACTCCTAGCTGCCCCATGATAACAAGTTGGTTCTTATGAGACTACGTTACCTAGTAATCCCATTTTCCCTGGAGGTCCTTGTCTGCCAGTCTTTCCATAACCAGGGGGTCCTGGAGGTCCTCTGAGATCAGCTATTAGATCTTCCAACTGGTCTACAAGACGACATATGCATGGATAAGTAGATGTGAATGGATGTGTAGTTGTCGTTGATTGTATATAACAAAATGTTTATGTATATATTCATCCTATGCCGTTGTGCAACGGCCCGAGTATAAGTAAAGTCTTGTCTTGACATGATTCATGGAAACTATGTATACAGTATTATGTGATATCCATTGGTAAAGAAATAGACAGGATTATATATTAGCAATATAGAAGTTCCCTGTACATAGATATTCGTATACAGATCGACAGCAAAATTAGTAGCTAGATGAATGGATGAATGTGTCGTGAATGGGTGGGTGAATGGAGATGTTTAAAATACACGTGTACACGTGTATACTGAAAGTTAGGGATGGCGATAAAAATACAAAGATATAAATTAGCGACATATTAACATATAGATAAACAGACTATAAAGACAGAATACCTCTTAATATCATAGTGCATAGTTCTCTCATCTCTTGTTCAGATATACTTCTTCCCTGCGTAACACACATCAAAACATAAATTATTCCATTAAATCAGCAATAGACACGTGATCTCAAATGAGACAGAACATGATATATAATGAAGCCCTATTAGTTCATGTTTTGTATCCAAGTCTTCAAGATCTATCATCAAGAACAGGTTCAGTATCACCTGATTAGTTTCAAGGCTAAGTTCCTTATCAGATGGTTATCACGCGAATGAAATATAAATACTATGAAGATCAAGATACTGTTCCCAATTGGTGACATTTTCACTAGTGTACAACCCGCATGCTAGGGAGGAAATATTGGCACTTGTGTATACTGCAAATTAAAAAGGGGATAAAATATTGCATGCAAAATAGACAGCTTTTATGTACCCTGTAGAAGAGAGGAAGGGGGTGGCATAACCAAAGAGATTCTTTATACACTAGTTATAGAAATATTAATGATTGTGAATGGCTTCTGACATTACATTCCATAGTAAACGTATACACAGAAAACACGTTAGCTTCCTGAATATATAAAAATAATAATGTTTGAATATATAAGGGGACAACGACATGATTGTGTGGCAAAGCATATACTGTTGACATGACTTCGCATCGAAGTGTACAAAATGGTTTCTGTGTGTGAGAGAGATTTTATATTACTAACTGGAACTCCTGGCATCCCTGGCTGTCCTGGTTGTCCTCTCAGTCCTCTTCGTCCTGAAGGTCCTGGGGGACCAGACAGTCCTGGAACACCTGGTTGTCCTGGAGGTCCTGATGGTCCTCGTTCACCGTTAGCGCCGCGTTCTCCAGGCTAGAAGAGGAAGAGAAGCAACGTACATCTAAAACAATGATTGAATGTGTTTTGTACTGGCATCCCTAGCAACTTGGTAGCGTGGTGTATCATAGGTAAGTGGCATCAACAGGTTACTGATGACTGGCTGATTGAATGAATGGATGTTTAACGACACCCCAGCACGAAAAATACATCAGCTATTGGGTGTCAAACTAGGTCAATTACTGATGACTGAAAAATGCATGAACAATTCTGAAGTGTAGCAAAACAAGGCTTGATAACTGTAGCCTTGTAATAATTGTAATTTGATACACATTAATTTTAATGTTAAGGTAAAATTACGATATGTATTCTGAACGAAAGGAGAAGAATGCTTGTCTGGTGACATCCGAGCACATTTTAAACTATGGCTATTTGGTGTCTAATATAGCATTTTCTACACTTGGTGAAAAAAGGAAACCAGCTGCCGCGATATAGACGTGTCATACCATACAGCTGCAAAGAATCTTTTATATGCATTTTCCCATAGACCAAAGAGTACATATAATGACCAGTGGGGAACTAGTCAGGATGGGAAACAACTACATGCCCACCAGGGACATATGCTTATATGACTCATTACACAACAGAATAGAATAGATGTTTAACGATACCCCAGCACACACAAAGCAACAAAAAACATCAGTTATTGGGTGTCAAACTATGGTAAAGCAAAAATGAAGTGATAAACCTCAATATAAAAATTCAATAGGTAATATTACACAAAAGATAACCGCTCTGCCACAAAGCTATATATGCTAGATTTATCATTTTCCAACCGAATGTCATAACCTTTCACGTTCGCGTGACTCACGTCATTCGTGTACTTACCTGTTTTGACACACAATAGCCAATTTGTGTGCTTGTGTGTCGTTAAACATTCATTCATTCATCCCTGGCTGGTGAATCTATTAACTGCTATACAATGTGTGTGTGTGCTTTATTATTACAAATGATATGACCTTCTTTTACTATTCCTGATAAATAAATCAAATAGCGAAATATCTCCTTTCATTACCGACAACATCGTGGTAACGACAACGTTAAGTGTAATGTTAAACGAAAGCTACTGGTGATAAAATGTTGAGTTTTGGATTAAGGAAAGAGAAGGGATGTAAAACTATCAGTATTTAGTCTACCCCACAGTACAGGCTAGTTATTCCTTAACAACATTATTATTATTCTGATTTTTTTTTTTAGAACAAATAAACAAAGCTGTAAAAAACACATGGAGTTAAAAAATCTGTTACATATTTAGTGGCAGACTAAGAGCTGGAGCATAAGTGGTCCATTTATTAATTTGAACACTGATGCCAAGAATCCGTCATTTTGTATCTAAACTTTAAAGAAAGCCGTCGACCCCAACCCTTCCCAATGAGGATGAACAGTTACTGTAGTAAGTCAATCCTGACAGCGTTTGTGCGTGTAACGATATAACCTGACCCAGTATGGCTCTACATAGCAATCTGAAAACTTATCATTAAGTGTGTTTTAAAAAACATCTATATGTGTTTTTAAGTAGGTCTGTTAGATTATCTTGTTGCAATCTGTGATAAGGAGGGGGGTAAAATCAAGTAAATCAACTCATGAATGTCATTGTAACATCACTCAAGCAATATTTCCATTTAGCAAACAAATTGTATGTTTTAAAATAGTTATGGACATTCCAGTAGCGTTTTATTCAAATATAGAAGGGCCCCCTAGTGAGACAAAGATAAATGTTTCGGGAGGAACATGGCACAGAGTCATCACTCTACGCTGAATGTATTTATACATTTAAACTGTTTGAGTATTTCACTGAGCTACATGTACTTACCATACTGCTTTGCGGATAAATGGGGTATTTTACAATTATAATACCAATCATTATATTAAATTAAATGTATAGATGTTTGTTATATTGTGCTATTACAAACCTAGAACACAAATAGACCCATGAATTTTTATTTTCTACATTGTAATTCATAAAGGGTTGCATTGCATAAAGGGTTGTAGAAAATAATGTGTATTAAAAATGTTACCAATTATACTCAAGCTATGTGGGTATAAAGCAAATATAAATGTGGCGAATAGTTTTCATGGAATAAACTCTTTAAAAAAGAAGTACTTACCATACCAACCGAACCTCGCTGGCCTTGCGGTCCCTAAAACACAGTGGAAACATAATTAATAAACTCATCTTCTGTTAGAACAGTTGACAGTTTTCACTTTGGTTCTAAACTAATGAAAACGGGTTACATGTATATCAAAACGTTACCATTCCAAACGTGAAATTGTTATCAGTTTATATTCACATGAATCACATAAGCGCTTTATAAATTATACACTGATGGCAAGAAACGAGGGATCACAGCAACACGAACAGGTAAGGGTCACTCTAACCCAAACCCTCATCAGTAGTATTCAGGACGTTAACAATGTCACTGACAGTCAATCCTACATGACATCTTTGCACTTTATAAAGACACTATATAGGACGGTAATAGTGATTGAAGTGGGGTCTACAAAAACACGTGTTACCGTTCGCGTTCTTAAATATGACTAAAGGTTGTACACTGTGTTCCCATAGCACTGGACGACGGTTTTCTAACTATTTCAAGTTTGTAGCTTTAAAATCACGTCTTTCACTTTCAACATAATATTACACCATTTCTAATATAGAGGATATTTCATGTTTTTTGTCAAATATGATTTATATCTCATCGAGTGAAATTTGTAATCATATCTCATGAGTCGCACTTGCGCAACGAGTGCGATATGATTGTAAACTTCACGAGATAAGATATAAATCATATTTGACAACAACAAAAAAATATGAAATTTCCTATTTGTTAGATAACGTTTGGCAATTTACCTTTATTTGTAAAATGCCAGCAGCAAAATAGTTCCGGCTTTTTAACAGTGAAGATAACACTTTCTACAGTGACGATAACACATTTTAGAGTGAAATAGTGAAATGTTCACTCCAAAATGTGTTATCGTCACTGAGTGACTGATAACACCTTTATTTCCCTGATATTTTAAAATATTTCACTAAATGTTATATAATAAATGTCTTTGTCAGAATGTTGAAAAGATTATTATTACAGTTTACTGAGCACTTGGAAATTAAGTTGTGCATATTTCACATATTTCCCTCCAATATTTGCTGGAACGACGTAAACCTCAAAGCGACCTTCTGACAAGACAATAATAGTGTGTCTTTATTTTTAAACGTGTCTTCCTCTCAGTTCCTTATTTACAAACAGGCAAGCCATGCAACATGTTCTTATTTTGAAACTATCGAATGTTTCAAATGTAATCGTGTCCACATCAAACTTTCCGGCGTATACCCTCCACCTCTAATTATGGTGTGTTACGTCCAAGCAGATTTGCTCATACTACCAAGTTTCAAGTATAAGCATAAAGAGATGTGTTGTGAATATTTCTGTAAATGCTGCATATAATATGTACCTTTACGGTAAATGTTATAAAAGCGGTTTCTTTATTATCTCATAAGTCCTATTGAAATCTGTATTTATAAACTTTAGCCTTTACGATTTTGTATGCATTTGTTCTTCACCATATCTGCAATGGGCACCAATCACCATTCTGTTATTTTAAGCTTCTACTATATATGGCATGGACAGCAGACAAAATCAGCAATGTGGTTTGAAAACAATGAAACAAAGCCAAACATCATAGCTTCAATTGCTGGTGGTTATGTAACATCTAGATTTCAATATATACTAGTATTTCTCGATGTCACTGATACTCTCTGTATGCCACTGGAACCCCATGGTGCTTACATCACTGTTTATTTTAATGTAAACACATGAATCATAAATAATTGTTATTATCTATTTATGCATGTTTAAGTAGGTGACTAGACTGATATATATATATTTGGCTCTAGACTATCAATTTCGTCCCCGTCTGATCCATGTCAATATATGTTAAGTGCTAACTATGTCGATATGCCTGCACTGCACCCTTGATTACACCCAAATATTTACTCAAAGACAAAAGACAGATTAACAAAGATGTCGACTGTCAAAGTTGATCATAATCAATCTTTATGAAGTTGTTAATTCTTTGGTCTTTGCAGCAACGGTAGATGAACTGCTTTAGGTGTATTTATTACACATAATCTGGCTTTAAAAGGTACTGTCAAACGTCGCGCATTCAACACCGAGCTAATAATACAGCCTTGTCTAAGACAAGCGCTGACAAGAAATATACCGCAGACTGAGAGGTATCGCCGATAAAGATCGGATCGCCGTGTTGCACACTCCACAGCGATATCCATATACCAGTGTCAGATCTCGTCGTTCGTCGAGTCGCCCACCTGACGAAGAAGACCAAACCGCAACCGCTGAACAATCGGAGGTGATTTTTATCATCATGTTTTATGACATTAACGATGTTCTTGCGTGAACTAATCTGACGAATGAATGCATCGGCGTTAGACGGCTCCGAGAACTTGATGAAATGCACAAACTATTCATTATTCACAAGTCAGCAGTATTTTCTCTGGTTTTCCCATCATGCATAACCCACGGTATAATCTTTCTTCTTTGTTTGTCATCTTAAAAATGGCATAAACGAGCCCGGTACAAATATACCAAAACGTAAGACTTAATTTAATTTTTGAAATATAGTTTCGTTGGAACTAAGCAAAATTTGACAAATTTGTATTTTTTAATTTTAAAATAAATGATTAGCGACATAATCAGTATTTATTTCAACAAGTATAATTATCCAGCAACGTATAATGAGCTGTCCATAGATGTTTGCTTAGAAGAGAGGTACGTAGTTCGTGAGAAAGAACTCAGTATAGTAGCCCTCCACTTGTAATATGAATAGAACCTGAAACGTGGTAACCTAACCGGGGGAATGACTATAGTACTGTCGGAAATAGAATAAAAATGATTTTCATGGATTATTTCTTACATATTAAACAGACAAGTAAATATTTTGTAAATATCTATTTAAATATAGTATACCTAATTTAGCATTTACTTGTTTTGGCTCTCATTGATGCACAAGGTGGTGTTTACTCTTGAAATTAAAAGAAATATGTCCTACACAGGTGATTTGGGCACTTTATTGGAACAGACTATAACACATTTTGGTCAACATGTGTCAATTTCATTGCTATTTCAATATCTGAGGGACCGTTTCTGAGTTTCTGATGACGGTTTACCCCTATTCCTCTCCAAAACAAAATATTTGTAGACATTTATAAGTAACTTTTGAGCAAAACTGTCGAGAACCATTTTGAGTTTGTGATCTATTATACCGGTATTAAAGGTGCTATCTCAAAGTTGCATAATGACAGCTATTGCAAATCATGTTTTTATTAAATTTTGCTGTAACATTTAAAGACTACACCTTTAACTATATGCCCATAAATGATTTTAGGAAATAATTTTATCTACTAGTAGAAAATACATTTTTATTGGAAAATCTTTATCACAAAAAGATATAGCACCTTTAAGTCGTTGCAAGATTGTGTACATTTAATGTACTAATATTGAATTTATATTCACTAAATATGCTGGTCATAATTAATAATTTATGCTGCAATTCAAATTAATCAGTTAACTTGCAGTTTTAAATTAAAAGTTTGTTCAAGGGTAGTAGATAAAATTATTTCCTAAAATCATTTATGGGCATTTAAAGGTGTAGTCTTTAAATGTTACAGCAAAATTAGTAAAATAGCAATGAAATTGACACATGTTGACCAAAATGTGTTATAGTCTGTTCCAATAAAGTGCCCAAATCACCTGTGTACGGACATATTTCTTTTAATTTCAAGAGTAAACACCACCTTGTGCATCAATGAGAGCCAAAACAAGTAAATGCTAAATTAGGTATACTATATTTAAATAGATATTTACAAAATATTTACTTGTCAGTTTAATATGAAAGAAATAATTGACGAAAATCATTTTTATTCTATTTCCGACACTACTTTAGACCATCGAAGCCGATGCAGTAAAACAATAATTTTATTTTCGCTAGTCTTCTGCTTATTCTCAAAGGAGTTTTTAAAACCGATGTCCTTGGAGCACGAATTAGATAGCCAGATAACACGTCCAGGATTACGGAGATTACAGGTTCGTGAAATCGAGAGCGATATCGGAGTAGTGTCCTATTATGTCCTTGGCAAACAGGACACTCACTCTGAGATGGACTGGTAACGGAATATAAATTCAACACAAAGAAGTCTTAAAACTGATGGCTTAATATCTATGCCACAGAACTCGCTGCAATAAAACAGCAATACTACAAACAGTGGATTTTAAAATAAATAAATTACTAACTATTGATGCAATAAATAATAGAATAACAGCACTTACGTTTAAGACTTTAAATTACTTGAAATACAACGAACATAAACGGCATCAATGCATACAGTTTAAAAGTGAGTTTAGTAATATACGTAATAAAACACCGTCATCGTGTTTTCATATATTTTAATTACTGTCAAATACTTTAATTTCGTGGCTTAAACTTTCGTGGTTTTGTTATTAAAAACCCAACAAAATTCGTTGAGTGCTTAAATTCGTGGATCGAACAGATAGCATCCTATAAATTCGTATTATATGTGTACATGTATAATATTTCCGTTGTATTCTTAAATTCGTCGACCACACTTGTCCATGAATTACACGAAAATAGGCCACCACGAATACACGTTATTTCACAGGAGTGACTTACTGGAGGTCCTATGGGGCCCGGTCCGCCGCTAGAGTATCCAGCTGCATATTCCTGAAATGTGTAGAAATAGACAGCAGTCATTAGCACCACAACACCATAACTCCACACACTACTGAGTTAAGTAGACTGAAGGATCATTATCACTGAATTGTTCCACTGTATTTGTAGAAAATCCAGAAATGCAACACAGTAATTGCTTTGATGTAAGCAAATAAGTTCATACATACATGTATCATGTGATTTTATAAAGGACAGATAACATTAATTTTGAACTATGCCAAATAAAATATAATATTGCAAATCATAAAGAGCTCAGTCTTAACTTAAGCATGTCACGGTATATACAACACACATTATTTAAAATATACATTATTAACTACTAATTGTAATAGTAATATTGCAATAACAACTGATATTCAAATGAAATGTACCTGTTATTCAAAACGGATTGATAACAAAATCTTGGGTATTGGGTGTTGACGGACTTGAGCAGTAATGTAATAGAAGTGAAACGTTAACTACTATTAAAAACAGAAGTACTAATTTCAAGCTTTGTCTGACCCCTTACTATTATATTGAAGCAACCTTCTACTAAACAAAACACGATTTCAAACATTTTCGTTTTAATATCTGCGTGATTGTACAATTAATTCGAAAGCCATTCCCTGCATTCAACTGCAAAAAAGCCATTTGGTCGCATAAAACAAATTATTATTCGTTTATTTTGGCGTCATATTTAAATAAAAAAACCCAAAATGAGTCATACATTCAGTTGTAAAAAAAAGCATTGTTTAGAAGGGCATGACAGGTTAGTATTAAAGTGCATTTGTTCCTTTCTGAGGTAATTGGTGGGGTGTACGTTGTCATATTAGTGAGCAATGCATTTAGCTCGTACTCATTTCAGTACAATCCAAATTCATTTAACCTGTTACTTCTGAAACATAAACACTTTACAGTCAGCTTTTGGGTTTTGGATTTTGTGTGTGTGGTTTTTTGTTTTGTTTTTGTGGGTTTTTTGCTGTAACTAGATAAAATTAGAGTTTGTTTTGTTTAACAACACCACTAGAGCACATTGATTTATTAATCATCGGCTATTGAATGTTAAATATTTGGTAATTTTTTGACATATAGTCTTACAGTGGACACCAACTACATTTTTCCATTAGTACCAAGGGATATTATATGTGCACTATCCCACAGACAGGATAGCACATGCCACGGCCTTTGATATACCAGTTGTGATGCACTGGCTGGAAAGAGAAATAGTCCTATGGGACCATCGACGAGGATCGATCCCAGACTGACTACGCATCAGGCGAGTGCTCAACCACTGGCCTACGTCCCGACCCTTCTGTAATTAGAAGCTATAGAGAAATGTTTCATTAAATTATAAAATAATATTTTGATATATCGATCTCAAGGCCGAATACATATGAAACAAAAAAAGCAATTATGATAGAAATTGCTTAATAGTACGCTACTTTCACACACCAGCTATGTGTTGCATTGGTAAACGTATCATATTAATTAATTAACTTTGATAGTTTTTGTATATATTAACTTTCGTGGCTTAATCTGGTAAAGTATCAAGTATTGTGTTTACACAAGATTTGTTCATAAGATGTTGAAAGTAAAACGACTAACTGGCAAGAATTTTCAGAATATACCGTTTCTGTAAAACACCCCAATTATACATATAACTATTAGTATTTAATATATATATATATATATATTTCTAGTGAAATATTAATCATTTATTGTACACAACAAAATCAGACATGTAGGCTTATAAATATTTTGTCTAAAGAAAACGTCAAGAAATGGATGGGATTGCAAAACTAACTGAAAACAAAACAAAAAATATATAGTAACTGAGCACATTTGTATAATCAAAAGAATTAAAAACCAAAGAAACTGAGCAGATAGACTGTGTTAGATGACAGAGGGGGAAAATACTATAGATAACGAAAGCTGTGTAACCATAACGGACGTATGGTTGTATGTTACATAGAGCTAGTGGAAAAAATTTAGACAACTAAAAATGAAGATTGAAATGAAAAATAAAATGGATGACAACTTAATATAGTTTAAACCAGTCTGTTTCTGTTCCTATTGAAAAACAGAATGTAAAATTACCAAACGCAATTGTTGATCTAGTAAAAGTATATCAAATTATTCTTGGAATTAATTTATAATCATTCAGGCCATAAGCATGCGAGAAGGGGTGCAATTGCCTCTTAGTGCTGGAGCAAATCCCCAAATTCGGGCAAAAGCGATAGAGATATTCGAGCAAAATGTGCTAACTTGAGGCGTTTTTACCATATATTTCCATTATTTTACCCACCAAATTAGTTATAACCTATTTTAAAATGCGTAGTAATTCGTTTGCAACCCTATATAGCTGTTTTGCAGTAATGCTAATATGAAGAAAAAAGGTTGTTACTCAGATTCGGGCATTTTCATTTAATTCGGGCAAAAACAACCCAGCCTGCCCCCGCCCCACCCCGTACAAAACTGGGAGCCCGTATGCCTGTTATTCCGGTTGCCGTTATATTTAACTTAATTTATTTTCATTTGCACTGTTGAATGTAGTCCTACGCGAATAACAGACTGGTTTAAACAAACCTAGTAGTATCAGTACAAATATCAAACCCTTCAACATACATCACATAGGTTGGTCTAATACGCGGAGTCAAAGGTTTACACCAGTATATATTTGACCATTAATTATTTCGTCGTTATTTAAAAAAGGAAGCCAGGACGACACACCATTAAATTCCTCGTAATGTTTAAATACTTCGATTTATCTCAGCAGTTGTGTCTGTGTGCCCTACACCACACATTTACAATTCCAAAATATTGGATCGAAATGTTTAAAAATACTAGGGCATTCCTTGAAACGATTTTAACACTCATGTAAAGGTAATGGCGCCGTGTATTTAACGCTCTAATAATGTTCTTCATCAATTCATGAAATGAGCTATACACACCAAACGTTTATTAGGAAGAGAATATTCAGTCCGTGCGTTAGGCCGTCCGCTATGACGTAGGTCGAAGGGTCCCTAAATATCTACAGGACGGAAGATGTCACACCCTATTTGCTGCGCATGCGTACATACCTCGTGATGGCCGGACTAGACATACAAAACAATAAATGATGTGATGAAAAGATAAGACCAAAATAACGATGCATACGAAACATCCAACAAGTTAATATTTCAGTTGTTTCTATTGGAAACAACTACGACAAAACCAAAACTAATTCGATAAAACCACAAACATGTCTGTCATAAAAATTAAGGATTCAAAGCGAAGTTTCTGTTTCCTTTTTGGACGTTTTTCATGGGGTGTCCTTAAAACCCTGTCATAAAAACATTAAAGAGAACTAGAAAACTGTAAAACAAGTTCTGTTTTGTTCTAGATTAAAGTACAAATTTCATTTTCCATTCACGAAACCAAGAAACAGAGTAATGGTATTGTATCGTTACAAAACATTATTGAACTTGGTCTGTGCATCCAATGAAATGAATGGATCAAGCTGTCTGTTTGATTGTATGTCTGTAAAGCAAACGAGCAAAAAATAAAGCATGAAACATCTTCAATGAAATGTGTGTATTTCAGCCATCCATTGATGTATTATTAAGAGAGGGGCTGTTTGCTTAACCCTATCTTTTTATACTATATTGCCGGGGGTAAAATAAGGTGGCCACTTATGTCAAGACGTTGTTGAACTGAGGTAACAGTTCTAATAGATTTGACTTAATAGAAATAAAATGCGATTTATATACTTTATAGATATACCTTGGTTTTGTTTGACTATTTTATAACAATGGTAATAACAAAATAACCATGTAAACATAATAACGGGGAAAAGCCCAGACAGATGATTAAGAATGTGGAATTACTTACAGTGTTTCCTTTCTCTCCCGGAGGTCCAGAGGAACCCTGCAAAGAATAGGACATGCATACGAGTATTATTAGTTTTATTGATTTTGGATTATTGGTTTATTTGAGTATAAAACAAACTATCCTACAGGTTATGATCTCAAGATGTGTAGTACCTTAGTGGCTAAAGTGAGAAAAATTAAAGTGATCATTCTGTATCGATAAATAATAAACGTATTTTATACTAGATGATAAGGACTGCAATGACTAGAAGATCACGGTATATAAAGTGATATGCCTTACATCGATGACGATTTCGAGTGTTCGATTAATGTTGCTTAATGTGAGATGTGAGGTGTTTTACTTTTCTTTCGATGCCTAAATATTACAAAAAGTGCATACATTTGATATAAGCAGACTGCCGTGACATTTGTAAGTCAAGGTATAATATATTAATATATTATTGTAGACCACACTGCCTTTGCAACAAATATAAAAGCCAAAATCATCTCTTCAATCGACGGTCATCGGTCACGTCCCACACCTACGGCAATTCATATTGCAACGACGACAATTACCATCGGTGTCGTCGTTAAGTTTGAGCCCTGTAATAAGTTTTTTTTAAACTTAATAATCAATTAAAATTCAACACATACTTCCCATTACTGCAATTTTCAGTGCGCTGTTCGGGGCAACAGTAATCGAATACTCGAAACACTCGCTCTACGACTTAACACTTTGTACACCGTGAAGACACGCATTATGATCGAAGCCAAATATGACATGAAAGGAGCTGACAAACCCTGATTTTATCTCACACGCGTGTAACTACATACATTTACAATGCTTAAACGTGTAGGAAAAACCGTTTGAATTGTACGAAGTTAATCTCTGTTAACATTAGAATCAAACAATGATACTTTAATGACAGCCATACCGGTGGGCCGGGTGGTCCTGGCGGCCCCATGTGGCCCAAGGCACCGGGTATTCCCGCAGGTCCTTGAGGTCCCTATTAAAACAAACGAGGAATTAACGCATGCTTAATATTTAAAACATCGGATATCAAAGAACGATAAGTATGAAAGTCACTTGAGATATAAATATATGGATGGATGGACGGATAGATAGATTGATAGATATGTTGAGAGAGAGAGAGAGAGAGAGAGAGAGAGAGAGAGAGAGAGAGAGAGAGAGAGAGAGAGAGAGAGAGAGAGAGAGAGAGAGAGAGAGAAAAAGACAGACAGAGAGAGGACGACAGAGAGACAGACTGAGGCAGAGGCAGAGAGAGCGGCAGAGAGAGAGAGAGAGAGAGAGAGAGAGAGAGAGAGAGAGAGAGAGAGAGAGACCAAAAAAGACAGACAGAGAGAGGACGACAGAGAGACAGACTGAGGCAGAGGCAGAGAGAGCGGCAGAGAGAGAGAGAGAGAGAGAGAGAGAGAGAGAGAGAGAGAGAGAGAGAGAGAGAGAGAGAGAGAAAGAGAGAGAGAGAGAGAGGACGACAGAGAGACAGACTGAGGCAGAGGCAGAGAGAGCGGCAGAGAGAGAGAGAGAGAGAGAGAGAGAGAGAGAGAGAGAGAGAGAGAGAGAGAGAGAGAGAGAGAGAGAGAGAGAGAGAGAGCGCATAACGCTATTCTCTTATTCTTTCCGACAACAAACACCCACCAAGTAAATCATTCAATCATTTAACAATAATTAATAAATTAAGCTTATCGTATATGAAACTAACAAGGTAATTAAGTCTGCAGCAATTTCTGAAAAATGTTTTTGAGACTATTAATATTCAAACTCATAAACCCCTTTGATCTTTGAACCGAATCAACTTTTGATCCAGTAGCCGGTTTCTTCAGAAGCAACTTTCACACCTGGGGCGTGACATTTCTCTGGTACCGATAACCAGAACTGGTCTTAACAGTGGTAAGTTTCCGAGACTAATCGACTACATCCCTATAACGAGTAATCCAGACACCTCAGGCAAACCACCTTTACGGAAAGAACAGACATGAAGGTGTTGTTTACGGCACCCCAGTCTAATGCAAAGTTAAAGAGTTTGTTCTGTTATATGACACGACTAGAGCACTGATTTATTAGTCCTCGGAAGGCGCGTGTTTAGGGGGAAGGTTTCTGGGATCGAACCCACCTCCTCACCACCACCTACCAAAATTCTCGCATACGCGCCCTCATCGGCTACCGGGTGTTAAATACTGGATAATGTTTTATTCATATTCTTAGAGGAAACCCGCTATATTTTTTCCATTTAAACAGCAAAGGAACTTTTATATGCACTGCCACCCAGAGCTAGCTTTAACGACTCAATGGGTAAGGTGTAAGACCACTACACCCTCTTCTCTCTCACTAACCACTAACAATTAACCTACTGTCCTGGACAGACAACCCAGATAGCTTAGGTGTGTGCCTGGGACATCGTGCTTGAACTTTAATTGGATATATGCACGAAAATAAGTTGAAATGAAATGAAATTGTATTCACTTTCCCACAGACATGACATCACATACTGCTGCCTTTGATATAGCAGTCGTGGTGCACTGGGAAAAAACACCCAAGCCGAGAATGGGTCCACCGACGTGGTTCAACCCTACGACGTAAGCACCACAGGCGAACGCTCGCTCCACCGACGTGGTTCAACCCTACGACGTAAGCACCACAGGCGAACGCTCGCTCCACCGACTGAGATAGACGCCGCCCCAAGCAAATGGTAAAACTTGTAGCAAAACTTTGTTCTTGTTTCACGACACCACTTGAGCACATTGATTTATTTATCATCGGCTATTGGATGTAAAACATTTGGTAATTTTGACATATAGTCTTAGAGAGGGGCGGATTTATAAGGGGGCAAAGGGGGCAATTGCCTCGGGCCCACTCCCCTGCCAGAAGGCACCCCCTCCCCCCGACTAAGGACTTCCTTTATAAAAAATGTAATAATTATAAAATTAATTCATTTTATTATTTGTCATGTAATATAATTTCTAATTTCAAGGTCTAAATCGGGCCCTGGTCTTAGAGACGACACCCGCACCTATAGGCAAGATAGCACATCACGACCGTCGATATATCAGTCCTCATGTGTAGCAATTGCCCTAGATATGTCCCTGTCGCCACCTGTACAATTATTACTAATTATCAGTAATAAGCTTTTTTATAATTATTTTCCATTGTACCCACATACATGGGGTGGGTGTAGCTCAGTCGGTAGAACACTGGCCTGGAATAATAGGTCGTAGGATCGAAACTCGTCGACGGAACCATTGGATTTTCCCCGTCCCATACAGTGCCCAAACGACTGGTATATCAAAAGCATTGGTATGTACTGCCCTGTGTGTGAAAGTGTAAAATATTCCTTGCTGTTAATGGTCAACGTGTTGCTGGTTTCCTCTAAAGTTTGACATCCAATGGCCGTTTATTAATTAAACACTGTGCTCTAGTGGTGTGGTTAAACAAAGCAAACATTAACCGCAGACAGGATACAATAGTTCCACTATTTCTCGCTCCAGCCAGTGCACCACGACTGGTATATCAAAGGCCGTGGTATGTGCTATCCTGTCTATGGGATAGTGCATATAAAAAATCTCTTGCTGCTATATAACCGTAAACAATAGATGTGTTGAATGCGTCGTTAAATAAACCATTTCCTTCCTTCCAGTATGGGCGGGACGTAGCCCACGGGTAAAGCGCTCGCTCGATGCGCGGTCGGTCTGAGATCGATTCTTCTTCGGTGGGCCCATTGGGCTATTTCTCGTTCAAGCCAATGCACCAAGACTGGTATATCAAAGGCCGTTGTATGTACTATTCTGTCTATGAGATGGTGTATATAAAAGATCCCTTGCTGCAAATCGAAAAGAGTAGTCCATGAAGTGGCGACAGCGGGTTTCCTCCCTCAAATATCTGTGGTCTTTAAGGTTGGACTATACTAAATAAAATCCCACAGGCGACCAAGTTAACGTTTGTGTTTAAAAACACTATATGCAATATATCAACCAAACTATGACCTATAAATATCAGTACTACAACCTCAAAGTATTAACTGCAGAAAATGGTTCCTTTCATGGCTCATTTTCGGTATAACCACATGTTTCTACAACAACCTTAGTTTCGCACAAAATTTGAGTACTTTTTTTTACAGGTACCCCATACAGGTTCCAAGCATAAGACTACTTGACACAGTGGTACTAGATGAAATAAAATTGCAATTTTTTTTAGCCCAGATGAAACTCATTGCTTTTACAACCAACACACTCACATTTATAACCAATCACAGGACTTGTGGTGTTAACTTCTCTATCAAAAGTTCACTCTACCTCGAACTTTGACCCAGTCGGAAATTATTTGGTTTAGTGCTACCGTAACCATATGTCAGACGCCATATAACCGTAAACAAAATGTGTTGAGTGTGTCGTTAAATTAACCATTTCCTTCCTTCCAATATTTCCAGCTAATGCGAGAGAGGGACATAATCCAATAGCATAAAGCACTAGTTTTACGTTCCGTGGGTTATACCCCAGTATTTAGTGCATCGCATCAGTGGTATATTAAATATCGTTGTAGCAGCAGACATGGCGGCTATAAGTTTCTTCCTTAACATTTTAAATCAAAGGTCACAACTGACATCTAATAACCGCCGTTTAAACATTTATTGTAACGCTAAAAAAAACCTCTTGTATTATTGCATGTACACACAACGGAAAGGAGTGGAACAAAACGGGTGGGTGGGGGGGGGGGGTGGGGGGGGGGGTAGGGATGATTCAAATACAAGACTTAGTATGGAAACGGGCATGAGAACACAAATGCGCGCACTCACGCACACGTGCGCGCAAACAATACGCTTTTTCCCCTACTAGTTTACACATAAATATAAAAATCTGGCTTGTGCCCCTCCCCTTCACTAGACACTCTGCCACCCTCCACCAGACACGCTGCTCCCCCTACATCCTCCACTAGACACTTCCCCTCCAATGAAGAAGACTGCCCCTCCTCTCAACTCTAGGTGTCGTTCCTACGGGACTGCTAGTTATTATAAAACATGTTCAGTAATTTCATCTTCTATAAGAGCTAAGAAACATGGCGTTGCAGGACCTCGCTTAATAACTATAAACGTATCTCAGTTAAATGGTAAAAAACACATGTAATAAGATATAAAGTGCACTACAAAACCATCAAAAAAGAGAGAGAGAGAGAGAAAAAGTACAAAACCAACTCCACCCAAACCAGAAATAGCGAAATCTTGAACCATGATTTCGTTATCTCCTGATTGCTTTTACATCAATTCACAGTTAATAGGTTTGGGAATAGAAAGAAGAAGAAAAACTCAAAACATGGTCAAAAGCAGCCGTGGGTTATAACGCCTTAACCTTTCGGGTTGCTTGACATACATGTCAGAATGTTGTAGAATATTGACTTGGACATCAGAATCATGTCATAGATTTGACTTTAGCCAAAGGAGAAATTCGTATAACCGTACATGCCACACATACAGGTGCTTGTTTTCTTCGGATACGATGGAATAGGGGATTGAGTAGGCGCGTGGCTTAGTTAGGAAGACGGGAGATCAGCTATATTCCCAATTACGACCGTTAATTTGGACAGTGGGTTAATGATGACAATAGAGTACCTGCTCATCCTCCCACTATTTGTTTTTAATTAACGTAAAAGCCAATGACGAATCATCGCTTCTTGTCCAGAAAGGGGCGAGACGTAGCCCAGTGGTATAGCGCTTGCTCGATGCACGGTGGGTGTGGGATCGATCCCCGTCGGTGGGCTCATTGGGCTATTTCTCGTTCCAGCCAGTGCACCACGGCTGGTATATCAAAGGCCGTGGTATGTACTACCCTGTCTGTGGGATGGTGCATATAAAAGACCCCTTGCTGCTGATCGAAAAGCGTAGCCCATGAAGTGGCGATAGCGGGTTTCCTCTGTCAATATCTGTGTGGTCCTTAACCATATATCCGAAGCCATATAACCGTATATATAATGTGTTCAGTGCGTCGTTAAATAAAAAACATTTCTTTCTTTCTTTCTTGTCCAGAAACAATATTGAGACTGACCCGGACACTCTGTTATGATAGTTGTTATTGGTATCAAGCCAAGGTATTAAACTGACAGTATATTAATGAGTATCGTGCTAGGCCTGTTATCTAAACTGCATTCATTCAAAAATAAAAAAATAAATAAAAAACATTTACAATTGGAGCCCATCCAAGATCATGTTTGGTCTACCATTTATCTAATGACCCATACTGATTCATTTAAATTACGTTTAAAGGAAGGAAGGAAATGTTTTATTTAACGACGCACTCAACACATTTTATTTACGGTTATATGGCGTCGGACATATGGTTAAGGACCGCACATATATTGAGAAAAAAAAGAAAGAAAGAAAGAAATGTTTTATTTAACGACGCACTCAACACATTATATATACGGTTATATGGCTTCGGATATATGGTTAAGGACCACACAGATATTGACAGAGGAAACCCGCTGTCGCCACTTCGTGGGCTACTCTTTTTTCGATTAGTAGTAAGGGATCTTTTATATGCACCATCCGACAGATAGGATAGCACATACCACAGCCTTTGTTACACCAGTTGTGGAGTACTGGCTGGAACGAGAAATAGCCCAATGGGCCTACTGACGGGAATCGATCCTAGATCGATCGCGCATCAGTCGAGCGCTTTTCCACTGAGATACGTCTAACACCTAATCCAAACAATATACTGGTACTAAGATGATAAGCAGCAGATATTTGGTCAACGTCATCGTCCGACATTACACCACCACCCACACAACCTAGACTCTTTAGCAAGGCACTAAAGTTAGAGTTAAAATTTGTTTTGTTTAATAATAACACTAGAAAACACTGATTTATTAATCATCGGCTATTGGGTGTTAAACATTTGGTAATTGTGACACATGATCTACATTTTTCCATAAGTAGCAAGGGATCTTTTATATGCACCACTCACAAAGAGGATAGCACCTACCACGGTTTTTAATATACCAGTTGTGTATCAGGCGAGCGTTCTACCACTGGGCTACGTCTCACCCCTCAACAAGGGACGAGCTCTAGCACAGTAGCAGAACGCTTGGTCTAGGTGCGACAGTTTTTTCCCGTTCCAAGCAATGTCCTCTGACTGATATATCTATATATATATATATGTGTCTCCTGTCTAGAAAACTGTGTATCGAGTAGCTATTGCCAACATTCGAAATGAGAAGCCAAGAGCGGATCCAGGGGTTACAGAGGGGCGACCCTTTTATTTCGCTGACGTAAAAAAAGAAGCATGTAAAGACCCCTCTTACCATGCCCGCCCCCCCCCCCCCCCCCAACCACCTTTACTAACATCTGGATCCGAGCCTTTAGCCTGTGTGTCTAACATGAATAGTTCAATTTAGACTGTACATTTAAAATGTACATGGAAAAGTTCCTACACAGAATTTAAAGCCCCTGGATTAACAGATTTACAGATGTATTTGCTTGCTCTGTAAACTGCTGACAAGTATATTGTCTATTTTTACCGCAAAGTAAAGTGCGTCAAGAATAAAAGTCCCTACACCTCAGTACAAAGATATATACAGCGAAACCCCTCTAAATCGGACATCCTTGGAACCAAGACAAATGTCCGATTTTAAGAGGGATCCGGTTTAGAGAGGTTAAGTACTGTCCTGGTTTTTAAAAAGGGACTCTGTAAAACGTCTGGTTTTAAGGGAATTCCGGTTACAGAGGGTCCGGTCTGGGGAGGTTTCACTGTATATATATTAGAAGTATGTCTCTCTGTTTTCTCTTTCTTTTTTTTTTCTTTTTCAGTGGTCTTCTTTTCCAAAGGTTAACGAAAATAGTTCACTTCTGAAAGCCAGTCTAGTTGATTAATTGAAAAGGAAGCAAAGTGTAGCAGCGGATGGTAAAAACAGACGTCAAGGTAAGCGATGCAGTTCGCTTGAAAGAAAAGAATGCCTTGCCCCTTTAATGACGGGTTGTAACACTGACAGACTTGATAGAATCCTAACACAGCTGTTGGAGGTTTGGATATGTTACGAAAGTTAAAAACCCTCCGAAACTATAATAACATTTGTCAGCCGCTCTTTAGAAATGCATCATTCTCAAATAGACGTCTGTGGTTCTTCCACTCACTGCACTGTCCTCGAGCTCATAACTGTGTTTGGTTTATTGCTCAAAAGTAAGACATGACTTTCAAATGGCTTTAAAAAAAACCCGATGGCTTGTGGCGTACAGCTCGATAGGGAGTAGGTTGCAGTACATGGAAAATACTTCCACCGACTACATCATTATCGGAACCCCGCATTTTGCTCACAATCATGATAATTAAAAACAGAAAAGCTAGATTTACAATTTTTACCACAATAATCCTAAAAACATCTAATATTCAAAAACTGAATAGGCAAGATGCTTCCTCATCCAAAATAACTTTTAAAGTGTTTTTATGGCTCACGTTCAAGAGGTGTAAACGTTTGCAAACTGGTACACAAAGTAGTCATTTGGTCTAACGTTGAGCGTAAAAGCCAATTTAGCAGTTATATTGTGGGATAGGCAGGGCTCTCTGTGTGTGTGGGGGGGGGGGGGGGGGGAGTGCGGGAGGTGGACAGTGTTAACGTAATATATCGACGTTTCCCAAAACACTGTCTCACCATAATGATAATAAGGGATGCTCCCAGATACAGGACAGCACATACCACAACCTTTGAGATACTAATGGTGTGGAAATAATTAAAACAGGATAGTTTCTTCTGAAAAAAAAAAGTTTTCCATTCAACACTCCATTAGATTATTCTCAAAAGCAAAGTTCGTTTTGCTTTACCTTTCTTACCAAGCCCTCCACCAAACCCTCACCTTCGCTGATGGGGGGCCAACGAAATGAAAAACAGATATACTGGGTCGTCCTAATACATGACACAAAACGTAGTGCATCTGATAAATTTGCCCGATTTTCAGCTGTTTTCTTTCTTACTTTAAATTTTTTTTTAAATCTGCCAGATCATCAAGTTTAATTTGCATCATCAGGATGTTGATGACGGTGGTGGTCTGTCGTCTGGTACGCCTGTGAACAGCATAGCTTTTATTACTATTATCGATGTACGTGCGTCTATAAACACTGGCGCCAACATTCCTGGCCGATCCTCTTTAACGATTCCTTATGCAAAGTACTTTTGCCAGGAATTTACAATGCGGTAAACTAGATAATGTAGCAAATATACATGCACTTTTAAGTGGCTGTTCTGGCAGAAATAAAACACATGTCCTTGATGAATCTAACAATCGTAGAAGACCAATTTAAATCTGATAAAGAGGTTTGGCTGCATAAGCACATTTTCACACAACTTCTGAAAGCACACACACATACATATACGCGCGCACACACACAAACACAAACGCGCACACACACACACGCGCGCGTATACATACATAAATACATACATATATACAAATGCGATATAAAAAAAGACAAATGAGTTGAATCCGTTTTATAGCTTAATTAAAAGGAGAAAAAACATATAGTCGTATGGAGTGACAGTAGATTAAAAAATATGTTTCACTTATTTATTTATTTATTTATTTATTTATTTTTGTTTGTCTTGCTTTGTATTCTTGTAGGTTTATATATTTTTTTCAATTTAATTTAATTTGATTTAATTTGATTTAATTTTATTTATTTATCTATCTATTTCTGACGAGGTGATTGCATTTTAGAGCTACTGTGCACAAAAATCTATTTACGATCTCATATTTGGAGTTTCAACTAAGAGAAATAAGTTACATTTTGCACCTTAAATTAACATGTACACATTTATGTATATAGTGATTATTATTACTATTATTTTATTTATTTATTTATTTATTAAATTTAAGGCGGGAGTGCTGGGACCCCTTCTAAACATAAATAGTACTCACCGGTCTCCCATCCGTCCCTGGCGGGCCTCTTTGTCCGTCCCTGCCTCTCTCCCCTGGTGCGCCCTTAAAATAGAAATAACGCACACGCTGGTGAGTCTGGGCACGTGAAAGTGCTGTACCAGCGTACAGCAAAACAAGCAGCTGCAACGATAAAACTTGCGTCATGATGTCATACGAGCGTCATAGTCCGTCAATAAATCCTGACTGGGCGACGGGTACGGACCGAGTGTGGTTCTGCGGGGTTATGTCACGGATTTTGCTGAGTTGTCTGGTAAGGCACACAGCACGGTTCGGGTTACGAGAA
This sequence comes from Gigantopelta aegis, assembly GCF_016097555.1. Taxonomy (NCBI): domain Eukaryota; kingdom Metazoa; phylum Mollusca; class Gastropoda; order Neomphalida; family Peltospiridae; genus Gigantopelta; species Gigantopelta aegis. Next base: position 90,177,946 of record NC_054704.1, on the reverse strand, counting down.
ACGGTAACTCATTGACAAGCAGCAAAGGAATACGCGCATGGCGTGAAACCAACACCCAACCGCACTGCTCAATTGCTCGGCAATATACAAGACCTCTTGTCGATTTTTATCTATGTAATGTACCGAGTCTAACCATGTGTAAAAAGAATATAGGAGCACAAATATCATCTTTTTTCCTTCTGTCTTTCTTTTCTCAACTCTGTTTTAGGTATTAAAAATCCCCACTATGTTACATTCCTACACTTTACCAGAAAGTTCCCGGAGTCTGTAATTCCATAATTAATTTGCTACAGCAAATAATGTTGTTTCTTATGTAAGACAAAAAAAATGTAGAGAGAAAAAAAAGATAAGGAAAATTCAAGCACAGCCAAAACAAGGTTGTAATGAATTACATTTACTTCAAACATGTTTTGTTATTTTATACAGGTAAAGAAAACATAACTCGGGCGTTATCCTTGCCAACCGAAATTAAACGACAGATGTGTGTCCTAAGCCAAACATGCACACAGTCTGTTTAATCACTTTACCTAAAGTATACTTAGCAACAAAACAAACGCGAATGTTTTAAAGATATATATATTTATGATAAAATTAATTCACTAAACAGACTGCCAAAATGGGCTTTAAATGTTCACAACATATTGATAATTTTAATAGACACAAAACACTAATGGCTTTGAAACTGAATAATTGTAAATAAATTAAAGAATACTCAATTGGTCTTTGCGTTTCTTAGTTGTTCAGTGTAGTATGGCCGTTTATCTTGCATTTACCTACCATGTGCCGAACGTTATAATAATTCGGAGTAAAATTATTTTCCCCATTTCCTTGTGTGTCATGATAAAAACATTGTCAAACGACTGTAATTTGTTGATGTTCCAGAACATAATACATAATGTATATTATTTTGTAATTTAAATGTTTGTAACCTTAACTTTCCGTGTAAAACTGAAGATGTATTTTACTTGGTTATTAACAGTACAATGTGGCGTAACTTTTTCTATTTACTTGACCATGCATGCTATCGGTCAAGCGATATCTGCAACACGTACTTATCTATAATGAATCGATTTTTGGGGACAATTTAAAGTGGCCATGTCACTTTTTAACAATTTATCATTTACTACGTAAAACTGAAGTACATCTATCCCTTTAGAAACTAGTACGTTACCCATTTGAACATTTTGCCATTAAAATTTAGAAATGTATATTCTATACATCATTTACAGAATTACAATTACAAATAAATTAAGGGCATATTAACTAGGTCGAAACAATGTATTAATTATGGAGATGTTTGCCGTAATTTCAAAACCATTTCCTTTGATTCGCTATTAGCTGAACACCGTGACTGTATATACGCTCCACGGTAGTAGTTCTTTTCCTGGACTCATCGCCAGTGGCTTGCCAAGACGACACGAATACAAAACATGCTCGACTATTATCTATATTATAATTTCCATCTGTGTCAGTACAAAAATGTGAAATACTGTACTTTAAAAGGGAATACATTCCTGAAATCCTGAGTTTGATAAACTGATAAAAGAGATCTTTAAATCACTCTCACATCGTACGAAATGGGATTATGATAATGAGGTGGCCAAATCACGCGGACCTTGTCATTTAATAATAATACAGGTAGACAAACTACATTTTTAGGTTTCCAAGCGTATCGAGGTTACTTTCAAGAATTGGGACATATTTCGCAAAGCATCGTGAACCTAGTGTTGACCATAAACGCAAATCTACGACTAAACCACACTTCGTATTAATACTAACAGTACAACTAATATAGTTTGAAATATCACGGCCGTAGCTAGGTGGAGGTTTTTTTAGTGGGGGGGGGGGGGGGGGGGGGGGGGTGAGGCAGATGAATTCTTGAAATGAATGAACATGGAAAGCGCAAGACACTATGGGGTCTGGAGGCATGCATGACCCCCAGGAAATTGTGAAATCTAGAGGCTCTGAAACAACATTTTGCAGCCATTTTAGGGAGGTTATATACTTAGAACGTCAATATCAATAACCAGTAATTTATTTATTTATTTATTATATATATTTTGGGGGGTTAGGGGAGGGGACATGCCCCCCACCAATTTCCCCCTGCTAACTACGGCTCAGAGTATATGTATTTTATTCCATCCTTAGAATGCTCCATCTTATGCAGTGACGGGTGTTTTTTTTTTTGCGTCAAGCAGATGCCAAACACATGTAAACGCACGGCAGAAATAACTGGTAGTCGCACTCGAAAACTTAAGATGTTAAAATGTTGGCTCCTGTTTAATGTTTAGGCTTATAGTTTTTTTCCCCCATAAAGTTATCGTTGTTTTACGAAGCAACAAGATTTAGCATGTTATGCAAGTTTCGAAAAGAAAAAAAGAAAAGAAAAAGAAAAAAGAAGACATTTTTATGCGTTACAGTAATATATAATGCTGAACAAAATGTATAAATTAAAATGTGTTTTATTTCTCGATATAGAACCTTCTATCAGATAATTTCAAAAAAGTAAAGTTTGTTTTATTTAACGACGCCGCTAGAGCACATTGATTTTTTATCTTATCATCGGCTATTGGACGTCAAACATATGGTCATTCTGACACTGTTCTTAGAGGAAACCCGCTGTCGCCACATAGGCTACTCTTTTTACGACACGCAGCAAGGGATCTTTTATTTGCGCTTCCCACAGGCAGGATAGCACAAACCATGGCCTTTGTTGAATCAGTTATGGATCACTGGTCGGTGCAAGTGGTTTACACCTACCCATTGAGCCTTGCGGAGCACTCACTCAGGGTTTGGAGTCGGTATCTGGATTAAAAATCCCATGCCTCGACTGGGATCCGAACCCAGTACCTACCAGCCTGTAGACCGATGGCCTGCCACGACGCCACCGAGGCCGGTAGATAATTTCAAATGCACGTCAGACTTTTGGAATTGTCCATACACCTACTAATGAAAAGACAGTTTGGTATATATTTCTAAAAAATAAATATATATATATACTTAATTCACAACCAGTGTTCAGATGTGTTAATCCCAATATGGAGTACTTTAAATAGTGAGTAGATTGAGGCGTTTTGCAGCACATACCTTCTTTCCTGATGTTCCCGGCACACCTGGAGTTCCTGCAAACCCTGGTGTCCCCTAAAATGAGAAGAAAAACGTGTATCATTTTTCGTGAATGGTCATAAAAATGTGGTAGAGATGGTGTAATCGGCACATATTAAGACAAATTAATGAAAAAAGGCACTTGTTACACACTCATATGAAAGATACCATAGTTTTACACCCAATAGCTGATGTATTTGTCGTGCTGCGGTGTCGTTTTCCAAAATGTCCTTCCTCATAAATCAGTTGCTCTTGCTATAAAGACCAGTTTACATCAAGCTATGTACTGCATGTCTGTGTTTTCACGCTATCCTACCTTACTAAACAGTTGCTCTTGCTATAAAGACCCGTTTTACACCTAGCTATGTTCTGCTATTCTATGTTTCGACGCTGTCCTACCTTACAAAACAGTTGCTCTTGATATAAATACCATTTTACACCAAGCTATGTTCTGCATTTCTGTGTTTCGACGCAGTTCTGCCTTACAAAACTGTCGCTCTTGCAATAAAGACCAGTTTACATCAAGCTATGTTCTCCGTTTCTGTGTTTGCACGCTGTCCTAACATACAAAACAGTTGCTCTTGATATAAAGACCATTTTACACCAAGCTATGTTCTGCATTTTTGTGTTTCGACGCAGTTCTGCCTTACAAAACAGTTGCTCTTGCTGTAAAGACCAGTTTACACCAAGCTATGTTCTGCATTTCTGTGTTTCGACGCAGTCCTGCCTTATAAAACGGTCGCTCTTGTTATAGACCAGTTTACATCAAGCTATGTTCTGTTATTCTGTGTTTCGATGCAGTTCTGCCTTACAAAACAGTCGCTCTTGCTATAAAGACCAGTTTACACCTAGCTATGTTCTGCTATTCTATGTTTCGACGCAGTTCTGGCTTACAAAACAGTCGCTCTTGCTATAAAGACCAGTTTACACCTAGCTATGTTCTGCTATTCTGTTTCGAAGCAGTTCTGACTTACAAAACAGTCGCTCTTCTATAAAGACCAGTTCACACCTAACTATGTTCTGCTATTCTATGTTTCGACGCAGTTCTGGCTTACAAAACAGTCGCTCTTGCTATAAAGACCAGTTTACACCTAGCTATGTTCTGCCATTCTATGTTTCGACGCTGTCCTACCTTACAAAACAGTCGCTCTTGCTATAAAGACCAGTTTACACCTAGCTATGTTCTGCTATTCTATGTTTAGACGCAGTTCTGACTTACAAAACAGTCGCTCTTTCTATAAAGACCAGTTCACACCTAGCTATCTTCTGCCATTCTATGTTTCGACGCTGTCCTACCTTACAAAACAGTTGCTCTTGATATAAAGACCAGTTTACACCAAGCTATGCTCTGTGTTTCTATGTTTCCACGCTGTCCTACCTTACAAAACAGTCGCTTTTACTATAGACCAGTTTACACCAAGCTCTATTCTGTATTCTATGTTTCGAGACCAGTTTACACCAAGCTCTATTCTGTATTGCTGTGTTTCCACGCTGTTTACCTTACAAAACAGTCGCTCTTGCTATAAAGACCAGTTTACACCAAGCTATATTCTGTATTGCTGTGTTTCCACGCTGTCCTACCTTACGAAACAGTCGCTCTTGATATAAAGACCAGTTTACACCAAGATATATTCTGTATTGCTGTGTTTCCACGCTGTCCTACCTTACGAAACAGTCGCTCTTGATATAAAGACCAGTTTACACCAAGCTATATTCTGTATTGCTGTGTTTCCACGCTGTCCTACCTTACAAAACAGTCGCTCTTGCTATAAAGACCAGTTTACACCAAGCTATATTCTATATTGCTGTGTTTCCACGCTGTCCTACCTTACAAAACAGTCGCTCTTGCTATAAAGACCAGTTTACACCAAACTGTATTCTGTATTGCTGTGTTTCCACGCTGTCCTACCTTACAAAACAGTCGCTCTTGCTATAAAGACCAGTTTACACCAAGCTATATTCTGTATTGCTGTGTTTCCACGCTGTCCTACCTTACAAAACAGTCGCTCCTGATATAAAGACCAGTTTACACCAAGATATATTCTGTATTGCTGTGTTTCCACGCTGTCCTACCTTACGAAACAGTCGCTCTTGATATAAAGACCAGTTTACACCAAGCTATATTCTGTATTGCTGTGTTTCCACGCTGTCCTACCTTACAAAACAGTCGCTCTTGCTATAAAGACCAGTTTACACCAAGCTATATTCTATATTGCTGTGTTTCCACGCTGTCCTACCTTACAAAACAGTCGCTCTTGCTATAAAACCAGTTTACACCAAGCTGTATTCTGTATTGCTGTGTTTCCACGCTGTCCTACCTTACAAAACAGTCGCTCTTGCTATAAAGACCAGTTTACACCAAGCTATATTCTGTATTGCTGTGTTTCCACGCTGTCCTACCTTACAAAACAGTCGCTCTTGCTATAAAGACCAGTTTACACCAAGCTATATTCTATATTGCTGTGTTTCCACGCTGTCCTACCTTACAAAACAGTCGCTCTTGCTATAAAGACCAGTTTACACCAAGCTATATGCTATATTGCTGTGTTCCACGCTGTCCTACCTTACAAAACAGTCGCTCTTGCTATAAAGACCAGTTACATGCTATATGCTACTTTAACCCAGTGCCCCTTGAGACTGCCATTATTTGCTTTACGTACCTGCTTTTCTATAATTAGCTTACCCGGTCAGCATAGTGTTTATGTCTGGATTATATTAGTATATGTTCACACTAAATAACACTTAAATTAAATAAGCAATTTTCAAACAGCAAACTTGCAGCTGCGATAATTTGTTAGACGTATGTCAAATTCTTGGATGTGTATAGAATTACGTTTTACTGTTCGAGCGAAAGATGTGAAATTCGTTTCGGAAGAGGTGCGGGAGGAGATAACCGGCCCAAGAGAGACATCCGGCTCAAGAGAGACATCCATACGTCTGTTGACTTAAATGCATAGTTTCGAGGATTACAAGGTGTGTTGATGTCTAATACTGGATTATAAATAAAAATTGTATTCACTTAAAAAACTAAATATCGCTGCTTTGCCGCTAATCAAATTACATCAAGCTATAGCAAAGAATATTCTATATAAATATCACTACCAAATACAATGGATTTGAAATACACTTTAGATGTATCTTATTCTTCAGGGCGGGGCCTAGCCCAGTGGTAAAGCGCTCACTTGATGCGCGGTCATCTTGGGATGGATATAGTATATTAAAGGTCGTGATATGTTCTATCCTATACGTCGAATACTGCATATTAAAGACCCCTTGCTACTAATGGAAAACTGTAGCGGGTTTCCTCTCTAAGATTATATGTCACAATTACGACATGTATGACATCCAATAGCCTGTTTTATTTAACGACGCACTCAACACATTGTATTTACGGTTATATGGCGTCAGTCATATGGTTAATCCCCACACAGATATTAAGAGAGGAAACCGCTGTCGCCACTTCATGGGCTACTCTTTTCGATTAGCAGCAAGGGATCTTTTATATGCATAATGCCACAGACAGGGTAGTACATACCACGACCTTTGATATACCAGTCGTGGTGCACTGGCTGGAACGAGAAATAGCCCAATGGGCCCACCGACGGAGATCGATCTCAGACCGATCGCGCATCGAACGAGCGCTTTACCACTGGGCTACGTTCCGCCCCAACTGCCGGAAAAGTGCACGTGGACCAACTGTCAATGAGGCATAACAATGTGTGTGTGGGGGGGGGGGGGGGGGGGAAAAAGAGAGAAAAACGGGGCAATTGTTTAGGTGAGGAGACGGGTTCCCTGGGCCCCCTGGATCCGACTCTGATTAGCTTGTGAGCCACAATAATAGTTAACACGAAGTCGGGCAACTAGCAATCTTTATATTCCGAATGGCGTAAGTTGGTAACATTGTCGACATGGTGGTAGGCACCGATTCCCACAGCGTAGCTCAAAGATAACCTTGTCTTCAAAGAGATGTGTACACCTGCACTTGAATATACGTACAGCTATAGCGGTAATCTGATGTAGCAAGCAGATACACCCACGAATTAGACATTCAATTAAAATATACCTCCATAGCTCCTTAACCGATATATATATATATATATATTTATTTATTTATTTATTTAGGCATACATGTTTTAGGAGGGATGGAAAGATATGTAATTTAAAAAACCCCAAAAGAAACCCCCAAAACGTGCTTTCTTTTCGTATTTTTAATAATTTTAAAATGTGAAAACCAAGACTTTAGACACAACCCGTTCTGGTTGCCAGTGGTTAGACTCCTGTCTGTCGTACAATAGAGAGATCAGGAATTTTGTCTCAACTATATACATGTAGTACGTACGGCCACTATAATGTCAATTTAGACGTCCTGTGCTGCACATGTGCAGGACATCAGATATATAGATTTCGTAATGCAAGTGTAGTTATGAAAAATGTGTTGTGCAATTGCAGAAATGTAAATACAGACTTCATTTGCAGAACTGTAACCGTTATATAGACTTCTATTTGAAAAACTGTTGTACAGACTTCTATTTGCAAAACTATTACTAGTATGCAAAACGTATTTGCAGAACTGTCATACACACTTCTATTTGAAAAACTGTAACTGACATACAGACTCCTATTTGCAGAACTATAACCATTATATAGACTTCTATTTGCAGAATTGTAACCGTTATATAGACTTGTATTTGCAGAACTATAACCATTATATAGACTTCTATTTGCAGAATTGTAACCGTTATATAGACTTGTATTTGCAGAACTGTAACCGTTACATAGACTTCTATTTGCAGAACTGTAACCGTTACATAGACTTCTATTTGCAGAACTGTAACCGTTACATAGATTTCTATTTGCAGAACTGTAACCGTTACATAGACTTCTATTTGCAGAACTGTAACCGTTACATAGACTTCTATTTGCAGAACTGTAACCGTTACATAGACTTCTATTTGCAGAACTGTAACCGTTACATAGACTTCTATTTGCAGAACTATAACAGTTATATAGACCTCTATTTGCAGAACTATAACCGTTATATAGACTTCTATTTGCAGAACTGTAACCGTTATATAGACTTCTATTTGCAGAACTATAACAGTTATATAGACCTCTATTTGCAGAACTATAACAGTTATATAGACTTCTATTTGCAGAACTATAACAGTTATATAGACTTCTATTTGCAGAACTGTAACCGTTATATAGACTTCTATTTGCAGAACTTTAACCGTTATATAGACTTCTATTGCAGAACTATAACAGTTATATAGACTTCTATTTGCAGAACTATAACAGTTATATAGACTTCTATTTGCAGAACTATAACAGTTATATAGACTTCTATTTGCAGAACTGTAACCGTTATATAGACTTCTATTTGCAGAACTTTAACCGTTATATAGACTTCTATTGCAGAACTATAACAGTTATATAGACTTCTATTGCAGAACTATAACAGTTATATAGACTTCTATTTGCAGAACTTTAACCGTTATATAGACTTATATTGCAGAACTATAACAGTTATATAGACTTCTATTGCAGAACTATAACAGTTATATAGACTTCTATTTGCAGAACTTTAACCGTTATATAGACTTCTATTGCAGAACTGTAACCGTTATATAGACTTCTATTTGCAGAACTATAACAGTTATATAGACTTCTATTGCAGAACTTTAACCGTTATATAGACTTCTATTGCAGAACTATAACCGTTATATAGACTTCTATTTGCAGAACTATAACAGTTATATAGACTTCTATTTGCAGAACTATAACAGTTATATAGACTTCTATTGCAGAACTATAACAGTTATATAGACTTCTATTTGCAGAACTTTAACCGTTATATAGACTTCTATTGCAGAACTATAACAGTTATATAGACTTCTATTGCAGAACTATAACAGTTATATAGACTTATATTGCAGAACTATAACAGTTATATAGACTTCTATTGCAGAACTATAACAGTTATATAGACTTCTATTTGCAGAACTTTAACCGTTATATAGACTTCTATTGCAGAACTGTAACCGTTATATAGACTTCTATTTGCAGAACTATAACAGTTATATAGACTTCTATTGCAGAACTTTAACCGTTATATAGACTTCTATTGCAGAACTATAACCGTTATATAGACTTCTATTTGCAGAACTATAACAGTTATATAGACTTCTATTTGCAGAACTATAACAGTTATATAGACTTCTATTGCAGAACTATAACAGTTATATAGACTTCTATTTGCAGAACTTTAACCGTTATATAGACTTCTATTGCAGAACTATAACAGTTATATAGACTTCTATTGCAGAACTATAACAGTTATATAGACTTCTATTTGCAGAACTATAACAGTTATATAGACTTCTATTGCAGAACTATAACAGTTATATAGACTTCTATTTGCAGAACTTTAACCGTTATATAGACTTCTATTGCAGAACTATAACAGTTATATAGACTTCTATTTGCAGAACTATAACCGTTATATAGACTTCTATTTGTAGAACTATAACAGTTATATAGACTTCTATTTGCAGAACTGTAACCGTTATATAGACTTCTATTGCAGAACTATAACAGTTATATAGACTTCTATTTGTAGAACTATAACAGTTATATAGACTTCTATTTGCAGAACTTTAACCGTTATATAGACTTCTATTGCAGAACTATAACAGTTATATAGACTTCTATTTGCAGAACTATAACAGTTATATAGACTTCTATTTGCAGAACTATAACCGTTATATAGACTTCTATTTGTAGAACTATAACAGTTATATAGACTTCTATTTGCAGAACTATAACAGTTATATAGACCTCTATTTGCAGAACTATAACCGTTATATAGACTTCTATTTGCAGAACTGTAACCGTTATATAGACTTCTATTGCAGAACTATAACAGTTATATAGACTTCTATTTGCAGAACTATAACAGTTATATAGACTTCTATTTGCAGAACTGTAACCGTTATATAGACTTCTATTGCAGAACTATAACAGTTATATAGACTTCTATTTGTAGAACTATAACAGTTATATAGACTTCTATTTGCAGAACTATAACAGTTATATAGACCTCTATTTGCAGAACTATAACCGTTATATAGACTTCTATTTGCAGAACTGTAACCGTTATATAGACTTCTATTGCAGAACTATAACAGTTATATAGACTTCTATTTGCAGAACTATAACAGTTATATAGACTTCTATTTGCAGAACTGTAACCGTTATATAGACTTCTATTGCAGAACTATAACAGTTATATAGACTTCTATTTGTAGAACTATAACAGTTATATAGACTTCTATTTGCAGAACTTTAACCGTTATATAGACTTCTATTGCAGAACTATAACAGTTATATAGACTTCTATTTGCAGAACTATAACAGTTATATAGACTTCTATTTGCAGAACTGTAACCGTTATATAGACTTCTATTGCAGAACTATAACAGTTATATAGACTTCTATTTGCAGAACTATAACCGTTATATAGACTTCTATTTGTAGAACTATAACAGTTATATAGACTTCTATTTGCAGAACTGTAACCGTTATATAGACTTCTATTGCAGAACTATAACAGTTATATAGACTTCTATTTGCAGAACTGTAACCGTTATATAGACTTCTATTGCAGAACTATAACAGTTATATAGACTTGTATTTGCAGAACTATAACCGTTATATAGACTTCTATTTGTAGAACTGTAACAGTTATATAGACTTCTATTTGCAGAACTGTAACCGTTACATAGACTTCTATTTGCAGAACTGTAACAGTTACATATACTTCTATTTGCAGAACTGTAACCGTTATATAGACTTCTATTTGCAGAACTGTAACAGTTACATAGACTTCTATTTGCAGAACTATAACCGTTACATAGACTTCTATTTGCAGAACTATAACAGTTATATAGACTTCTATTTGCAGAACTGTAACAGTTACATAGACTTCTATTTGCAGAACTATAACCGTTACATAGACTTCTATTTGCAGAACTGTAACCGTTACATAGATTTCTATTTGCAGAACTGTAACCGTTATATAGACTCCTATTTGCAGAACTGTAACAGTTATATAGACTTCTATTTGCAGAACTGTAACCGTTACATAGATTTCTATTTGCAGAACTGTTATACAGACAACTATTTGCAGAACTGTAACTGTGTATAGACTTATATTTACAGAACTGTCCTGCAGACTTCTATCTGCAAAACCTTTGAACAGATTTCACAGCTATATAGGAAAACACTTTATAGATTTTGTTAACTCTGAAATACTTTATTTTCTTGGTTTTGCTAAAATACACATTTCGTCGGGTACTTAAATTCGTGGACCACTACGAAGTAATTTCATAGTATGTTGCAACTGAGGAACAGCTATATAGACTTCGTCTGTTGTGCATGTTTAGGATATTTTTGTCTATGTGCATTCGGAGTTAGCTATGCAGACTTTATTCTGCTGTGCATATACAAGAGATTAGTTTCACAGGGTTTGTTTGCTGTTCACTGCTTTTGACAAATACTAAAACCAAAATATTATGCACCTGTATCAGTTTTTTGTTTTGTGTTTTGCGGGGGTTTTGTTTGTTGTTTGTTTTTTTGTGGGTTCTGGTTTGTGTGTTTTTGTGTGTCGTTGTTTTGAGTGTGTGTTGTCGGGTCTTTTAAACGTCATAACTAGCACTGCTTACCGGAAGACCTCGCATTCCCATCATGCCTTGCTCTCCTCTATCTCCAGGCATTCCCTGGTAAATGGAAATAGACAATGAGTTAAGAAGTTACGAACAATTTGTAGTCAACACCTCATCTCTTTACCACCATACAATAAAGTGAAATAGGTAATTCTGCTAAGTCAATAAAAAGCCATGTTCGCTATAAGTGATGATTAATGTTTTTGTTAAAACAAATGATTTATTAATTTATATCTGTCGATGACATGATGATGCTATAGGTGTCAGAAGGTGGTAGCAACTGAGGTGGCTAATTACACAACGTTTTGCCTTTCATCTGAGAGACTGCATTATCTTACGAGTTGGGAGGATAGTATAAGTCGTCCCCGCATCTAACGCCTATGATGATGTTGATGACAATTGCTGGATGATTAATATGATGGTGCTGGTACAGAATGTAGCACTTGATTCTCCAGTCGATGACATGTTTACATTATAGGATGACGAAAATTATAATTTATGTTTGTGCTTAAATTTTAGATGCAAGCACCCTGCCACGTGAACGTACCCTACACCCCTCCCCTTCTCATAGTTCTGTTTGTCTTGTCTCTGATTGTTTACTGCGAACAACAGTGGATTACAAATAATATTGTGGGTAAAATGATGGAAATACATGGTGAAAAGGGTTCAGACCAGCTTATGTGCTCTCTCTCTCTCTCTCTCTCTCTCTCTCTCTCTCTCTCTCTCTCTCTCTCTCTCTCTCTCTCTCTCTCTCTCTCTCTCTCTTAGTTTCTGGTATGACTTTTTTCTGGTATGAATTTTATCTTATTCAGTAAATCACGTCTTTTATTTTGTCGAGTATTCACATAACGTCTGTATGCAGAAAGAAACTAAGACAAGTGTACGCCCCGTGACATCGATGTCGGTAAACCCATCCCGAACGGCGAGTTTTTCCACGCAGATAAACTATATTTCAGATAAATATCATGACACACAAATGTGGCTTTTATCACTAAAAGGGTACGGGGGGCTGATTAACAACAAAGCGTAGTGATACAGACGTCTGTGGCGCATAGTGCAAGATAGGTCCAACCACCCGGCGGTCAGTCTATTTTACAGATAATGGCGACCTGATAAAAAACTAACAAGATCAATACAATATCTTGTGTGTTAAGACGGGGACATGGCATCAAGCTGCGGTTGGTTTGTCAAGACGACACAATAGGGGAAGAGACTTTAAAGAGGTGGCGATATTAACGATGAATTAAACACAGTAACGGTGCCAGGTGATGGATTACTCCTCGACATGACTGCAGTAAACGCATATAGCACTTTGTAGTCGAGATAATAATGCACGCTGACGAACTCTTATCCATATTCATATTGACGTCTGTTGATGTAAAATATGTATTTTATTAACAAATAACGAGGACCGTGGCTCTACCAGGCCTAGACTCGTTAAGCAGTGGCCACTGGGGTGGGATGGGGGATGGCGTATGTTCTGACGAGGGCTCCAGTAGATTGAAAGGGTTTTGCGACTATCGTAATCGGGTATCCTCTCGCCCTGCCACAACACATAAACAGGACATGGACAGGGGACATTCGAACTACGACCGTCGGGTTTCGTCCACAACAGACGAATTGTTTTTGAAAAGCGCACCTTTGTATTAAGGGCCTTTTTTTGTGTTTACTCACCACTCAGAAAATAAAATCTTATTTCAACCAAGTACATATAGACAGGACTTGGTCTGGCAATCGCCAAATTCGCCAAGAGTGAATTTTAAAAACAACTGACGAATATTACTTTAGTTTGGCGAAATAATTCCATATAATAGTTGATTAATAATTAGAAAATAACTGGGTTTCTGCATTTTTGAAAATTTAATAGATAGTTTGGTCCGTCCCCCCCCCCCCCCCCCACCCCCGCTATCCTTGATAGTGAAGAAATTGCAGCAGGCTATAAGGCATAGACTATTGATTACGATGCCTCTTGTCTCATCCATGGGATTAATAATGAGAAAGAAGTACTTTTGGGTTGCGTACCAATATGTAAGAAGGAAACAAAAACATCTAATATCATCGTTAGTAATAACAATTCTGTTTGTACGTTTTTTTCACATTCATCAATATTTTCATTATGTTTCTGTAAATAAAAAGAAAAAAAGCATAAATAACTTATTATTATTAATTTAAAAATTAAATACATTTTAATCTATACTTACGGGTGTTCCGGGAAATCCCGGTTCACCTTGTCCTCCTGGCTTGCCCTACAATTAAGAAACAAAATAACAAGAAAACGTAACGTCTATTCCATTGTTATATTAATCATTATTTTATACATATAGATTTCTTTTAAAGAACTCAATTTTAAACAATCAAAGTTTATTTTAATGTTTGAAAACAAGAGTTTTATTAAAACAACACCAGTGAAGAAAATTATCTAAGGAACTAAATGTATCGATACTTAACAAAATATTTGTCTTAAAAAAGAAAGTGAAAAAAGAACGATAAAAAAAGAAGAAGAATGCGTGTTATGCATATTCGTAATATAAGTAATTTTGCATCAGAATCAGAATAATGCTTATTAATGCTGATTGAACAGAATGAAAAGCCTTGCAACTATTCCTCCACACGTTTCAAGTTCGTCAGTTCATGACGATTATGTCATCCGTGATGAAATCAGAAAGAAAATCACGTCTAGACAAGATAACAGCGCCGCTCCCTTAACAGGGTTTCACAAATTTGACAAGTCAGCAAATACAGCCTTAGATCATTCTCCTTTTTTCCCTTCTTTTTTCCTTTTTTTTAAATTTTGTTTCGGTTTTGCAATGGTGTGTGGTCGCTTTTGATGTTACCACACACAGTAGCGGTTAGCATGTCAATTTTACAGGTAACTCAATACAAGTCTGTGAACTTGTCAAATAGTTTTAACAGGCTAAATGACAGCTATATTATACATTTGACAGTCTGTTCAAACGAGTGCTCCAGAGGCATTTGTGTTTTGGTCAATTTAAGGAACATTTAGGTGCTTTTGTTTCTATTCACTAAACGATTTCTGTTTGAGGTTTTAAAAAATGTTATCTTACTACATAAAAAATTATCTCTCTTTATTTTGTGATATCTAAAACTCGCCCAAAAAACCAAGATAAATAATATCTTAAGTGGCTTGTACAAAAAATATAATTGTTTTGGTTTATTTTTTTACTTTTGAACTGCCAGTTTTCAATCAAAATATTACAAATTAGAATAATTTCAATGCGTTAACGTGTATTAAATATCTAAGGTTTGTTTTAAAAAAACCCACACGAATTATTTGTTTTCCAACACCTAAGCTTCAAGTCCGTTGTGTTTTCGATATGCTAGTATACGTTTTTGCTTCACAGACCCAAATGTGCCGATCTTTATATTGCGTACTTGTTCAATGTTGTTTTACTATACACTCGTTTAATATATTTTGCAATTAAACAGCGTGTCGTGTTTGTTAATTGAACATACTAATTAATGACGCACGGAATACTCACGGCAAGTCCTGGATCTCCGTCCGGTCCCCTCGATCCCATAGACCCCTTCAGACCCTGGTAAATCAATAAAATCAATTAGTTTGTGAATATATATCAACATCAAGTTTGCTTAAATCCGTTTCCCACCCAAAGATCAAAATAAGCAAAAAGTCAGTTTTAACTGTCTCAACTATTTATACGAAAATGATATCTCCCCACAACTAGATCATGCTTTATTATCAATGTTCATCAATATTTACATTTAGTGACACCCCTCACCTCCCTCCCTCAACTCTCTCTCTCCCTCCAATCTCTCTCTCTCTCTCTCTCTCTCTCTCTCTCTCTCTCTCTCTCTCTCTCTCTCTCTCTCTCTCTGGTGACCTTGGGTTTTTTTAGTTTGTTTTAGTTGTTTTTTGTGTTTTTATTGTTGCAGGTTTTTTTTCTTTTTGTAGGTGTGTCAGACAGTTGTTTGTTTTACGCTGTACACCTCGATGTCAGTTAAGTTAATATCAAACATACCGGGTCTCCTTTGGCACCAGGTCGACCTCGGGGCCCGGGCAATCCAGGTGGTCCCTATTGACAGTGAAGAAAACAACGACAATATTACAGTGAACTGTCAAACTGACGTTTAGTGCAGGTATAGGTGCAAATCACAGTATACTGTGCTACAAGCAAGTACTACATGGAGCGTGTAGGTGCAGTCGGGTAACATACAGTGTAGCTGTGTGGTTTGTCTAAAATTGAACTACCAAATGAAAGTGTTGAACTCGCGAATCGTTTTGCTACCAGAACAGTTTTAAAACTTAGCTCTCGTCTGTTTTGAAACCCTTACTTAGGTCATAATAAATGATTACATAACTGATTAATAATACACGCCTGTTAAATGACATAACAGCATTTCAGATGTAGCGGAAAACAGATGAATTTTTAAAGAATTAATTATAACATGCAGTGACGGGTGTTTTCCCAAAACTGTTCAGGGAGCAAAACGAATCACAATACTAAGGCATCTTTTGTTTTCAGTGGAGAAGCAAGTTTGAAAAATTGCATCATTACATCGATACCAAACGTTGACATTTACTGAAGCTATTTATTTCGCAAGGCTCCAAAAAAAAAAAAAGACAAAATAAGACCAAAAAAAGATAAAAAGATATTCTATTTTACTAAATAGCAAAATTAGCATGGTTGTCTAATGTGCGTATGTCAATGAAACCAACATTAAATAATGTTTTGTTCTTTCACCATAAACACTAATTTTTTTGAAAATCGGCAAACGCCAATAAATAGAGAAACTAAGCACAATGTTCACATATACAAGTTATATGACAAACTATCATAGATATACATGTAGGCTTACGACAATTAGATGTTATCTGCTGGGCATTCATATAAAAATTGGCCATGAATACAATTACTAGATTAGTTCTGCGCTTTGGCGTAAAGGTTCGCTGGCTTGCCATCAAACAATTACTATATAGATATGAACAAAATGAATCCCATTCAATTAGTCTGGACTGTATCTCGCATGCACTTATTTTTATCTTACTGTTTATACGTGCGGATAAGTCTGGCGTGTTCTGTGAGGTAAAAACTAACAGTTTCCACAACCGAACAGTGCAGTATCCAGAGTACAAAAGGGGCGAGACGTAGCCCAGTAATAAAGCGCTCGCCTGATACGCGGTCTATCTAGGATCGTTCCTCGTCAGAGAACCCATTGGGCTATTTCTCGTTCTAGCCAGTGTTCAAAAAACGTTTGTAACAGAGGTCGTGGTAAGTGCTATCCTGTCTGTGGGGTGGTGCATATAATAGACCTTTTGCCGCTAATGCTAATCGAAAAAATAGCCCATTGCGTAGCGGCTGCGGGTATCCTTTCTTATTATCTTATTATCAGACATATGGTTAAGGATCACAGGTATTGAAGGAGGAAACCCTCTGTCGCCACTTCATGGGCTACTCTTTTCGATTGGCAGCAAGGGATCTTTTATATGCACCATCCAAAAGACAGGATAGCACATACCACGGCCTTTGATGTACCAGTCGTGGTGCACTGGCTGGAGCGAGAAATAGCCCAATGGGCCCACCGACGGGGATCGATATCAAACCGACCGCGCATCAAGCGAGCGCTTTACCACTGGTCTACGTCTCGCCCCCTCTAGTGTACAAAATGTCCTATATTTGATACCACACGACCTTTAGTCTGCTCATCTCCGAGTTCACCCATGTCACTAAACGTACACCCCGATGGCTAGTATCAACGGCACAAGAAGAAACCCGATTCTCCTATCGCCAACCCGCTCTCTTTGTATTTCGCATATATGGATATCGTCGGGTTTCGTCGTGAGACGGTTGTATTGGTCTTAAGCATGTAAGTGTATCGTCATGAGTGAACTTAAAAATGATCCAACAAAAAGTCTGTAGCGTCAAATTTAAGAAACTATAAGTATTTTAAACATAATACTTGGCGACCGTTTGGTTGTGGAATTTTACAAGTTCAACACTATGGCCCGACTTTACAAAGCCTGGTGTTTACTTACCGCATGTAACTACAATGCTTAAATACCCGCGTTTAAGAAAAACAGGCTTCGTAAGTTCGTAAAATGTTTCCCTATGGAACGTGTGAGCGATGTGGAATTTTGGAATTTCCACGCGTTTAGATCATACATCAATGCGCAAAACGTAGCTTGTGAGGGTCGAATCCAGGATTTTGTAAAGAGGGGGGGGGGGGGGGGGGGGGGGGGGGTGTGTTACAAAATTGTCGAAAGCTAATAAGCCGAAATCCCAGAGGATCCTGGGGCATGCTCCCGGAAAATTTTGAAATAAATATGCTCAGAGATATATATTTTGGACAATTTAGTTACTCAGTGGATGACGTTTTAGGAAAAAAGTAATTGAATTGGGTACTTAAACGGACGGGAGGCTGGGTGGGGGTGGGGGGTGGGGGTGGGGGGGGGGGGGGGGGGGGGGGGGGTTAAGTGCTAGATCCTTCCTCTAATGGTTGTCCAGGCTTATTGAATGAGATGGTATGAAATAACGAAACCCCACTCACCTTTAGCCCATGAACCCAGCTCTATCACGTGATTAAATGAAATGAAATGAAGATGATTGCTGCGGCTTGCGATTTAGTGACATCAGTAAAAAGTTTTACGATCAATTACTATGTTTCAAGCATGATTTGTTTGTCGAAGCATTTCAAACAAATATTAAGGCAAATGATCAATTTGAGGAATTTAACCTAACAAAAAAAACCCAACATCACAAGGTGCCATTAGTAATACACCAAAAAATAGCATGGCATATAACTGCCAATCAAAGCAACGCACAAGATGTTATAACGGTTCCAAATATGGACAAGTACTACTCCAGGGATTTTTTTAGTGGTGCTTCACGAGTCACGTGATATATCCTAAAGTCACGTGGCATAGCGTAAACAGCGAAGATCCGGCAACGCAAACTAGCGCGGCTGAAATACAAAATATACTGAAATTATATGTCCCAAATCCAAGGTACAAAATAAATGTTTCTACAAAAGCATCAGTTATATTTTCACACTAAATCTTCTATTAGGTATAAAATTCAGTGCATTTCCCTTTTCCAAGCCAGTTCTCCATACCAATCCGTATTAAGAACTGCTTTTAATTATAAAATAAATATCAAATATTCAAAAGGTGGTTTTTGGCCCACATCCAGTGGGAATGTGAGGGTGAATACGCACCCCATCTTAAAATATCATATTCAAAAATATAGTCATCATTTTCCATTTTTATGTGCAGGCTTTCTGAGATACTGTTTTTATTTTTGCACGTTAAATATTTATTTCCAAAAGACCATTCTCTTTAGAAAAATGTACCCTCTATTTTAATTCTGGCTACGGGCCTGGAATGGATAGTGAACGCTCTAAACTACGGCTGTGCAAGGTTTTAAAAATTCTATGTGCAGCCATGCATAAAAATCTGACGGAGTAGTACTTGGAATTTCTGTACAACATCACCCCATACCAGTTCACCCTTCGGGGAGACGAGACCGGGGTTGCCAGGTCGGCCGGGCGGACCCTGTAGAAAACAAGAAAAGAAAACGTATTGTGTGTTAGTAAAGAATGTCTGATAGGTACGTAGCTTTAATAATATGAAACAAAATTAATAATAAGAAATTGTTTAAATTTTATAAAGAAAATAAGTAAGTATATAAGTTTGTAAGTGAATGAATGGATGGATAGATGAATGAATGAATGAATGGATGGATGGACAAATAAATGAACTGACGAATAAATGAAGCATGTACATTATAACCTGGCTTTTTTTAAAGTAAACAAAAAATTTAAAAATTATATTGACAAAAAAGTGACTGCTGGTACTTTTGTAAATTTCGTACTTACTTCTTTCATAATAAAATAATTATCATTGAATTAAACAAAACAATCCAAACAATAATGGAATGGGATGAAATACATGCACTACAAATATACCATCTCATAATTATATACATAATAGGGAATATAAAATACTTACACGTGGAAAAAACATACAATCATTATTTCAAACATTTATATATAACATATTAAAAAACTGTGTATACAAGAATGCATAGAAGATATAAATAAATAAATATCATAATATAAAATGATACAAATAATTGATGACATATTTATTACTGACATGGTTATTCAAACATTTAACACTGTCATTCCTTTGATAAACATAGAGCTGCTCTGCACTATTTTTTTCTCATGACATTCCATGGCATTAACATGAAAATAAAATCATTATTCTGTTAAAGGGACATTCTCGAGTTTGCTGCATTGTACGATGTTTCCGACTAATAAAACATGTATACGATTAAACTTACATATTAAATATATTTTCTTATTTAGAATATCAGTGTCTGTATATTCAATGTGTTTCTGATCGTCTTAATATTTGTAAAAAGCCCAAACTGGATTTTGTCTTCAAATAATTTCGTACGTACGAAAAAACATATTTTAGGAAATAAAATGAAATTTACGCTAGTACAAATATTAGAACGACCAAAAACACGTTTAATGTACAGCCACTGATATGTTATGCAGGAAAATATATTTGATATGTAATTACAATCGTTAAAAAGTCTCTGTTAGTCGATAACATCTGAAAAATTGCAGCAAACTCAGGAATGTCCCTTGAAAAAATGAGAAAAATATATGGAAAAGATGGTGTTTACGAACAGTAGTAATATACTTATTGAACTGACGTTTAATTTAGAGTGCAATGTTCACACATTCACAGTAATTAAATGCATCAAAATCACCTTTGTCTTGAAACTATGGACTAATCTACTGATGTGCAGAAATGCATGTTAAAAGTAAGAATGGTTATTATTAGCCAGTAACACCGTACGGTTTTGAACAGATAAGACGAACAAGTACGTGTAACATGAAAACAGAAATAAACTGTAGTGAGTGAGAGAGAGAGAGAGAGAGAGAGAGAGAGAGAGAGAGAGAGAGAGAGAGAGAGAGAGAGAGAGAGAGAGAGAGAGAGAGAGGGGGAGGGAGAGAAACACACAGCAACACAGAGAGAGAGACGGGGGGGGGAGAGAAAGAGGGGTGAGGGAGGGAGGGGTTAGAGAGATTATAGCAATCAAAAGACTAAAAGTAAAATGTGTATGCATGATATGCACAATTAATTGCATTTGAAACAGAAATATAAAGATGAAACGACGAAATAGAGAAAACGTTCAGTGCTATGTAAAGATCATTGCAAATAACAGATATTTATAATTATGAAGAATAAAGCCAGTTTATATACTTGTGCAGTAACAGAAACCATGCATATTCTCTCGCTAGACTGGTTTTTGTGCCTAAAATTCGATGAATGTGATATGACGTTAAACTGTTCGCGAGCGTTCGGCCTCCTGAACAAAAAAAGAAACTTCCGATTTGCACATATAGTATTTGTTGTGTTAAAGAATTCATTGTGTAATGAAATTATATAGGTAGTATTAGCCTTGAGCTGTATTATCAGGATTCATGAATTTTATCGATTATTTTTGCACTGTTAATCGTCGACAACGTGAAATTCAATTTGTACGTGCATGCATGGTTCGACATGTCCCGTGTAGTATTCGGTCAATTTGTTTTACTTGTCTTACTGACATTGTTGTCAAGTGAACGAAAACGCTTCAAAATTTGTAAAAAAATTAACGTTTTTTACATTGTAGCATTTTTAGTATGCCAAGAATACCCAATAATTTACGCGAACGGGCGATTGGCATGCTTGATGCTGGCATATCGACAGAAGACGTTGCAAGGCATATTGGGAGTTCTAGTCGAGCGATACGAAATCTTCGCGTAAGATTTCGAACGACAGGAAGCACCAACGACTTGCCACGTCGTGGACGTCCGCGTGTTACAACGCGTGATCAAGACCGTTATATCATGAACACGCATTTGCGCAATCGATTCCAATCTGCCACTGCTACTGCTGCTAACACACCTGGGCTTCATAATAACCGAATCAGTGGGCAAACTGTTCGTAATCGTCTGCGGGAGAACGGTTTACATGCACGACGTCCTTACGTCGGATGCGTTTTAACGCAACGTCATCGTCTAAATCATCTTAATTGGGCACGTGTACACACTCGTTGGATACGGCGACGCTGGAATACCGTTCTTTTTTCGGATGAATCCAGATTTTCTTTACAACGTGGTGATGGCAGGGTGCGCGTCTACCGTAGGAGAAATGAACGCTATGCTGACTGTTGTGTACTTGAACGAGATCGTTTCGGGGATGGGGGTTGTGTCATGGTCTGGGCAGCCATTGCCCTTGGTGATCGTTCACCACTAGTCGTCATTGATGGCAATTTAAATGCTCAACGTTACCGCGATGACATTCTCGCTCATCACGTCATTCCTCTGTTCCATAACAACGCCAACATCTCGATTTTTCAGCATGATAATGCCACCTCTCATACAGCTAGAGACACTGTAAATTTCCTTAGGACAAATAACATTGATTTCATTGATGACTGGCCTGCTAAAAGTCCTGATCTCAACCCCATCGAGCATGTCTGGGATAGTATGGACAGACGATTGGGGCGTCGTCCCAACCCACCCGCTAACGTCAACGAACTTCGTCAAGCGCTCATTCAGGAATGGAACAATATTCCACAAGCACAAATCAACACTTTAATCAGTTCTATGCGCCTGCGATGCACTGCAGTGGTCAATTCAAGAGGTGGTCATACCCGTTATTAAGTGGGGTTTTTTTTTTTTTTTAACCCCTACCACACTTGGTCAAACTTTTTCCCAGTTTCTGTTAACCAATGGCCATGATATTTGCACCAACTTTTTTTTAAAAGGTGAAGAATTTATTTTATTTTTTAGCGTAACAAATGTTATGTGAGTAGTTGAAAATTACGTCTTCGTGTTCTGTCTTATAGGTGATTTCAAATGTTTATTTTCCCCCATCCCAGGTGATCTTTTCTATAACCCTTTTACAAACTGCGATATATATAGAGAGCTGATATTCTATTAAAAAATAAAAGTAGACCATTTCAACGTAAAGCGAATTCAGTGCAGATATAGTATACATGTACATTAACATCATGCAGTGTGCCACGACAAAACAGTCTGAAGAAATCAGATCAAAAAACCCAAAACAGCGTATAGAGAAGAAACGAAAAAAGAAAACGAAATAGTCAATTGCAGTGTCGAATAAATATTTTCATTGCAATCAAGTACATGTTTAAAGTGAGCAATCAAAAATACGCAGAACAAAGCGCAGTGATACATTAACATATAAAACGTAGTGCGAGAAAGAAACAGCAAAAGTGTGAAGCTTTTCGATTTCTCACATACCGGGTCCCCTCTTTCGCCCTTAGCTCCTGATTTCCCAAGGTCACCCTGTGGGCCCTGAATGGGATTGAAAACATCAAAATTGCTAAACAGTCTATATCACAAAGCTACATCTGGCTCCTTAACTGATAAACTGGATTATGCTTTCGGTTAAAATTCTAAAGTCTCAACCTTAAGTGTACCTTACGCAAAATAACATATAGTCATTAGAGACAAAGAGAATATTAAAATAATAAAAAAACTGACATATTATGGTTTGGTAGTTAATTCCTGAATCAGTAAACATGGTATATCTGCATATTTTGACGTTCCAACATATTAAAAATCAAATCTATCATATTAGTATTAACACTAACTTTGAAATACGGGTTTCATAACAAAGTCCAGTGTGTATACTTTATAACACACTATTACGTCTATGAATAAAAACAATATTTGCGTTTTGCTTTGTTTAACTATTTACTTTAAACGACATGAACGATACATATTTTAAAGATTTACATAGCGTATGTCATGAATTTGAAACGTGTTGAAAGCTTATGATAGCAGACCTGTTCATTTCATAGGAAAACAAATATATAATCGCTTACAGATCTATTATCTCATATTTCTATATCAGATTCTCACCGTTGGTCCTTGAGGCCCTGCTACACCCGGCTTCCCCCTTTGTCCGGTACCGCCCTGAAATACACAACATGTGTTTGACTCTGATGTCATCATAGGGGTGGGGTGGGGGCGGATCATAGTGCAGTGGTAAAGCGCACGCCTGATGCGCGGTCGGTCTAGGATCGATCCCAGTCTGTTTGCCCATTGAATTATTTCTCGTTCCAGCCAGTGCACCACGAATGGTATATCAAAGGCCGTGGTATATGCTGTCCTGTCTGGGATGATGCATATAAAAAATCCCTTGCTACTGATGGAAAAATGTATCGGGTTTCCTCTCTATGACTGTGTCACCTGTGTCATCTGAGCGCACCCATCGTAGGTTGGGAGTGGGGGGAATTATAACGCGACTGTTGAGTTGACCAACTTCGTCGTGACCGTTGATAGTCTGAACCTAGCATTAGGGAACATCGCATTGTGTTTTTGAAACAAAATCATCGCGCTGTAAGATCGTAAAGTTAGGAGAGAGTTTAGTGAATTAGCCCCTGTTCAATATTTGTTTAAAATTGAAGTAATGTAAACTTCGTGCCGTCTCGATGAACGGATATATATGAAACTGATTGGGCTTTGGGTTGGTAAAGAAAACAGTACTGCATAGGAATTATATCTAATATTAGCAAAACAACAACAACAACAACAAACAAACAAATAAGAAAACAATTTAGGCTTAAAATAATTGAACAGGACTTTAGTATTGTTCTATCTAAAGTTAACAACTTGTACGTTTGCTAGAAATGTCCATATCTATATACACAACAATGAAAACGTTTAATAAAAAAGAAAGATGATTACATATATATGTTTTGTAAAACAGATAAATAGGAAACAAATAACAACCAATGTATACATCACTGCAATTATAAAACGAATTAGTTAAAAAACGAAATGAAACCAGTGTTATGAAAAAGACCAAGAGACATACCCTGTTTCCTTTCAAGCCTCTTTGACCACGTTGTCCAGGTCCGCCTTGTTCGCCCTGTCAAAAATAATAATGATGATTATAATGATCATCATCATCAACCTAAATGTCAAAATTCGCATTAAAGGTAAAACAATGATTTAGGATAATAATATAGTGCACGTGATTAGGACCCTTTTCTTATTAACCGAAATTCGGTGCAATTTTCTTATTAACCGAAATTCGGTTAATTGTGAATACTGCTATAAACATATCATACATGTACAAATGAAATGAGCTGAAATAAGAATAATTTCAAATGAATACGGTTGTATAATAATCGACAAAGTTAACATCACCTGTTTTGTATGACTATATGACTAACATTTATCATAGTGCAGGTCTACTTGTAATTAAATATGTTTAAGCTATAAGTATTTAAAGAAAATCTAAATACTAAATAAGTTAATGTAAGTATCTGCAAACTGCTGGCTTCTGTTTACAGTTGATATTTAACGATCTCATTAACAAACGTTCATCTCTATCATCTTTGAAGAAACACACGCCAAAATCAAATATATTTCGCTGTACCCTAAACTATGTCTACTTTGAAAAAACCCTTCAACAAAACGAAAAACAATTTAAAAAACAATAGCAAACACCCCCTAAAAATATATATGAAAAGCACACACACACCCAACTCCCTACACAAGTCCCGAAGACGAAAAACCAACAATTGTCCCGTGTAACCAACTAATCATATCAGGTATAAACCTGGGCGGAATTTACAAAGTCTACATATATTTACAAAGGTTAAACATCAGTGTTTAAGAACAAAAAACCCAGCTTCGTAAATTCAGCCCGAAAGAAGGTCGGATGTTGGAAATATTTATGGGGGAACCAAATGAGAAAAGGGTACATAAACCATTTCGTAGAAAGGGCAAACCAATGAAAACTGTATAAAAATCCAAACAAACAAAAACCAGAACGAAGGCACTTAAATATATTTATGTGTGGAGTGCCTTGGTACCCCCTTAGATCCGCCCTTGTGAAATGTTTGTGTGTGACTACATCTCACCTTGTGTCCATCCTTACCAGGTTCACCAGACACTCCGGGACTTCCGCGTTCACCCTGGAAACAAACAACGTGCGACAGTTTTCATATAAATACAAACTCACACACGCTAATTCGCTTTCTGGCATTTTCATATAAATAATTTTACAAAAACAATCGGCAGTGATCGGAAGTAGAAAACAAATGTCCGATGTACAGGGGGAAAGAGGTGCATCTGAAGACGATAATGTCCCTTTAACAATGGTACTTGATCGAACATCATCACAAAAGAGGTACATCTGAAGACGATAATGCCCCTTTAACAATGGTATGTCATGAAAAATCATCACAAAAGAGATGCATCTGAAGACGATAATGTCCCTTTAACTATGGTACTTCATCAAAAATCATCACAAAAGAGGTGCATCTGAAGACGATAATGCCCCTTTAACTATGGTGCTTCATCAAAAATCATCACAAAAGAGGTGCATCTGAAGACGATAATGTCCCTTTAACTATGGTACTTCATCAAAAGTCATCACAAAAGAGATGCATCTGAAGACGACAATGTCCCTTTAACAATGGTACTTCATCAAAAATCATCACAAAAGAGGTACATCTGAAGACGATAATGTCCCTTTAACAATGGTATGTCATCAAAAATCATTACAAAAGAGGTGCATCTTCAGACGATAATGCCCCTTTAACAATGGTACTTCATCAAAAATCATCACAAAAGAGGTACATCTGAAGACGATAATGCCCCTTTAACAATGGTACTTCATCAAAAATCATCACAAAAGAGGTGCATCTGAAGACGATAATGTCCCTTTAACAATGGTACCTCATCAAAAATTATTACAAAAGAGGTGCATCTGAAGACGATAATGTCCCTTTAATAATGGTATGTCATCAAAAATCATCACAATGTGACATATTTTATCTTGATCTTACGATTTACTGACGCTGAAATTTACGTTCGCTAATCGGATTATTTCTTGGGTTTATTTTCGTGGGGTATTTTTTCTTTGCTATCGGGTCTATTTGTGAAATTAAGACAACCACAGGATATTGAAAAAAAACACTACCAGTTGAAGATTGACTCCAGTAAATACTTCCACGTTCAACTTCATACCAATATGAAAAGAAAATAATATTCTCTTTATTATTGAATACCGGCCTCGGTGGTATCGTGGTTAAGCCATCGGACATAAGGCTGATAGGTATTGGATTCGCAGCCCGGTACCGGCTCCCACCCAGAGCGAGTTTTAACGACTTAATGGGTAGGTGTAAGACCACTACACCCTCCATTCTCTCACTAACTACTAACGACTAACCCTCTATCCTGGACAGACAGCCCAGATAGCTGAGGTGTGTGCCCATAATAGTGTGCTTGAATCTTAATTGGATATAAGCAAGAAAATAAGTTGAATATTATTGAATACGTTTGAATTATTAATTTTGCTAACGTTTTATTTTCTTTTTTCACATTTTCATTGGGGTTCTTTTTTCTCACAAATACCTATTGCTGAAACGTTCCGGCAAAATATAGTTTCAGAATTGCAGTGAGACAGAGTGGTGACGTGGCTAAAAAAAATTATTTCAATTTGTGGAGATATGAACACAAAACTATAAATTGTATTCATTAGTACTGCTATAACATATATAGACAGAATTAACAAAAATGATAACGATTTATTAAAAAAAAATCTTTACACCAAGGATGCCTGTGCACCCGGTTAAAACCCTGACCTATAAAGTCATGGTAAACCTACTTTGGTCCCTTTAGCTCCAGTGTTTCCGTATTCTCCCTTAGATCCCTGAAAATAATATAAAACAGATTACACATAATATATACATATAACACTGACGACAATATAGCGTTTGTATCTCTAAACTGTGAAAGCAGTATATGTATGTTAAAAGTCATATTGATCAGTGTAACACAACATGGCTTTATTCAATAATTCACCGGTAGATGCACCTAACCAGGAGTGGGAATGTTAAACAATTATCTTCGACAAATTCAGGGCCATAGCTAGCAACTGCCCCCTTGCCCCTCCCCCCGAAAAAAAACAGGAAAAATATATAGAAACTTAAAGAAAATTCTCTTCTTAAGCGTTTAAGGAGTTTCAGACCATTAACTACTCAGCTGCCACCCCCCCCCCCCCAACAAAAAATTCTAACTACGGCCCTGCAATTCATACAGAAATCTTACCTTGAGTCCCACTCTACCTGGAATACCTGGGGGTCCTGGCGGTCCTTGGGGTCCCTGCAAATATATGAATAACAGATTTGTTTCATGGTAGATACAAAGTATTTCTGTCGTGAAAAACAGGGCATCCATATAGATCACGTATACATGCATATACACCACACAAACATGAATATACATATATACGTACATACAAACACTGACACATACATAAACACGTGTCCAAAGACACGTGCAAATCACATACACACAAGCATATGCACAAAAACACGTATACACAAATACAACTTATAAAATACATCATATGCCGTCCGTCCGTCCGTCCGTCCGTCCGTCTTTCCATCCACACTTACGACCTAATAGTTCTGCTACACATACTCAGATAGAAAGTGAGTGAGAGAGTGAGTGAGAGATAGATCGAGATGTAGAGAGAAGGGTAAAGAAAGATAGAGACAGACCGACACACAGAGAGAGAGAGAGAGAGAGAGAGAGAGAGAGAGAGAGAGAGAGAGAGAGAGAGAGAGAGAGAGAGAGAGAGAAAGAAAGAGAAAGATTCTTTAAATATCTATCTGTATACGGTCTTCATATCAGTTTCAAGTTTAAGTGATGAAAAGATAAACAAAACAAAACAAAAAAAAACTAAACAGACAAAACTCATACTTACCGGTAATGGACTTATTTCATTGGTTTCTAACGATCGTCCAGGCGTACCCTGAAAAACGAATATTGACAAACTCTTACAGTTACAGTTATTAAGCTTCCGGTAGTCAATAAAATAACTTAACGGCCTTAAAGTCAAAATATTCCTCAAGTCACATTTTGTTTAATGTGAAACAATATTCAAATTGATAACAAAAGTAACAGAGAAGATTTACCAATTTAAGTTAATTCTTAAATGTTTAAAGCAACTTGCTGAATAACTTAATTCTATAACAATAACAGTCAAGTATTTTCTTTGTTGTTACGTCCATTGCTATATATCTTATGTTTATTATTGTTCATTGTACACCGTATGCAGTTATATGTATTTTGTGTCCACTTGTAACAGTGGCTGTCAAGTATTAGTGTGTCATGCTAGATAAGAGTAAAGACTCAGTAAATTGTTAGTTGCATGACAGTGAACTTACGACCGGCTGGTAGGTACTGGGTTCGAATCCCGGTACAGGCTCCCACCCAGAGCAAGTTTAATAACCCAAAGGGTAGGTTTAAGGCCACTACATCGGCTTCTCTCTGACTAACCACTAACTACTAACCACTAATCCACTGTCCTGGACAGAAAACCCAGATAGCTGAGGTGTGTGTGCTCAGGACAGTGTGCTTGAACCTTAATTGGATACAAGCACGAAAATAATCATAATTGAAATGAGTTCACTTACCTCTTTTCCAGGCAATCCAGGGGGTCCGGGGGGTCCTGGCTGTCCAGGCTTACCATCGACGCCCTGGTTTGAAAACAAACAATATTGGAATTTCGATACATTTTAATACAGCATACACTAGTATATATACACAATGTATAATAAATAGAGGATAATAAACGAGTTACCAGTTATTATCAAATTTATGTCCCGAGTGAAATAATTTTCTGAAAATTATTTCACGAGGGACATACATTTTATAACTGGTACCGAGTTTGTTATTCTATTTATTACCTCAGCTATTTTTTCTCTAAAAGCCTTTATTTTCGACGCACATGCACGAAGGCCAACCTGTATCTAGGAACGATGTAAACCACTTTACGCACTGTTCTGAGAATTACTATAACGTTGTATTTTAATCACGTTCATAGATAATTTTAAAAAGCACAAGTTCTCTTTATTCTGCTTCCAAATCTATAATGAATTGCATTAAAATTACATTTTGTTATTAATGTAACACCAAAAACAGAGATCCGTAAAGGCAAACTCTTTAAACTACATGACGTCATTTTGTGTGTTTGTCAAATCGTGATGACGTCATATTTAGTACCGACAAAGTCATTGGTTTGTAAGCGTCAAATTGTCCAATAGTATTGTTCCTTAGACCAATGCAGAATATTTCTCACTGAGAAAATATGGAAAATATTTCCCCTGTTATGAGTGACCGCCGGGGTAATAATATAAAATAAGAAATAAATCTATCACATATTTTATTAGTACATAGTTTCAAGTTAATAAAAATAAAGCCTACAGTACATGATAAAAAGACAAACTGGCTAACTGTTAAATAAAGTGTGGGGAAATGTGTGAAGAATTAGTAGAAAAATGGAGAAATAATTCAACTAAAACGGGAAAGTTTGAGTTTGCCTAAAGCAAACGAGCTGAACCCCCAAAGGGCACCCCCTCACCCCGACAATGTATTTAAACAGTATAGAGATTAGCATGATGCAAATATACATTCCAAGGACAATAACCGCGCCATTTAAAACTCGAGGACATAGCGAATGAGTTATCTCCCTTTTCATAAAGACCTAAAAAAAAAAAAAAAATTGTATAGTAATTTACACAATTAATGCTAATAAGGACATCGTTAATAAAATCTAAGCATATATAATAACACGCAAGGCCTTTTTAACAGTTTTCGATCGTTCTGACGGTTTCTACTCTGTTGATCAGAACTCACGATAGCCTTATTTGTACTTGTTCGATGCCGCATTTCGCTATCAGTTCCAGTGGACTGCCGTACACGGCGGCCGTGTATATAACATCGGCTATTGAGTGCTGGCCCTCTACAATGCGATTTTTGTGGGTGGGTGGTGGTGGTGGAGAACCCATGGGTTACATCTAGTTAGCCGTTATATATTTAATTTATGAACTGTATGTGATATTATAATATAACGCTAACATGCAAGTCAATATATTCTTCAACACGGTTCACCAGGTGATGTACTTGTCGGAATCTGTCGATAGACAAAATGGCTGCCTCCATGACATTATACGAGCGGTAGGGTCCCCACGAGTACTCGGGCACAGGTCGAGTCCAGCAAGAATCAGAGTCCGTTCACAGGACTCGAGTACCCATACAAGTGGGGCAATGTAGAACACTAATTTCAGCAGTAACTAATTAGCAACAAAAGTTACACAATAATTGTATGATCATGAGCTAGTTCCTCTTTTTAATCTGGCCGCTCGTCCGTCACAATACTGAACATATCAAGCGGTTTCTAAATGCAGTACAATGGCATGATTTAGCATTCATGTTTAGTGCTGGAATTAAGATACATAATGCTATTTTACTTTATTTGTTAGTCTCATTATCATCAAGTAAGTGTCGGGTACTCGGGTTCGGGTCGAGTTATAATGTTGGACTCGTGGAGGCTCTAACGAGCGATGCACATGTCCTTATTTTGACCGTTAGAAATAAACCTGTATAATGTTTTTAGTATTCCATGAGAGTGTTCGGATCAAGAAAATTGTGCAGACCTCTCCACTCGAGGACGAAAATGTACTGGGTTATATAAATAAAGGTTAAAATATGGCTTGTGCCCTCCTCTATCTCTAGATAGCAGTCCTACGTGACTGTTGTGTCTATAATATATAATGTATTTTTGATAGCACTGAGCCCCAAAGACGTGAATGGACAACTCTTTATTAAACAGGAAAACTCACCGGAAACCCGCGTCGACCCGGATCGCCGTCCACTCCTGGTTTACCCCTGTCACCCTGAAATAATAATTAAAGAATTAATAACAGATTAAATCAAAAGTTATGATAACGTTTAGTTTGTTGTTGTAGCCAGTTTCCTTGCATATAACATTTAGTGTTTTGTTACTGGTTTTCCATTTAAATAAAATAAATAAAAGTATACTGTTTGAATTTCAAGCTAAATAATACGAAATAACATGCTACACGGAAATCGTCAATGGTAACAAATTGACACAAACGCACCACACACAAAATATCTTTTACAAATAATTCAGCAGAAGGCCTGTCTGTCTGTCTCGGTCTCTTTGCTTTAGCTTACTCTCTTGTTCTCTGTCTGTCTGTCTGTCTGTCTCGGTCTCTTTGCTTTAGCTTACTCTCTTGTTCTCTGTCTGTCTGTCTGCCTGTCTGTCTCGGTCTCTTTGCTTTAGCTTACTCTCTTGTTCTCTGTCTGTCTGACTGTCTGTCTCGGTCTCTTTGCTTTAGCTTACTCTCTTGTTCTCTGTCTGTCTGTCTGTCTGTCTGTCTATCTCGGTCTCTTTGCTTTAGCTTACTCTCTTGTTCTCTGTCTGTCTGTCTGTCTCGGTCTCTTTGCTTTAGCTTACTCTCTTGTTCTCTGTCTGTCTGACTGTCTGTCTGTCTCGGTCTCTTTGCTTTAGCTTACTCTCTTGTTCTCTGTCTGTCTGTCTGTCTGTCTGTCTCGGTCTCTTTGCTTTAGCTTACTCTCTTGTTCTCTGTCTGTCTGTCTGTCTGTCTGTCTCGGTCTCTTTGCTTTAGCTTACTCTCTTGTTCTCTGTCTGTCTGTCTGTCTGTCTCGGTCTCTTTGCTTTAGCTTACTCTCTTGTTCTCTGTCTGTCTGTCTGTGTGTCTGTCTCGGTCTCTTTGCTTTAGCTTACTCTCTTGTTCTCTGTCTGTCTGTCTGTCTGTCTGTCTCGGTCTCTTTGCTTTAGCTTACTCTCTTGTTCTCTGTCTGTCTGTCTGTCTGTCTCGGTCTCTTTGCTTTAGCTTACTCTCTTGTTCTCTGTCTGTCTGTCTGTCTGTCTGTCTCGGTCTCTTTGCTTTAGCTTACTCTCTTGTTCTCTGTCTGTCTGTCTCGGTCTCTTTGCTTTAGCTTACTCTCTTGTTCTCTGTCTGTCTGTCTGTCTCGGTCTCTTTGCTTTAGCTTACTCTCTTGTTCTCTGTCTGTCTGTCTGTCTGTCTCGGTCTCTTTGCTTTAGCTTACTCTCTTGTTCTGTCTGTCTGTCTGTCTGTCTCGGTCTCTTTGCTTTAGCTTACTCTCTTGTTCTCTGTCTGTCTGTCTGTCTGTCTGTCTGTCTGTCTCGGTCTCTTTGCTTTAGCTTACTCTCTTGTTCTCTGTCTGTCTGTCTGTCTGTCTGTCTCGGTCTCTTTGCTTTAGCTTACTCTCTTGTTCTCTGTCTGACTGTCTGTCTCGGTCTCATTGCTTTAGCTTACTCTCTTGTTCTCTGTCTGTCTGTCTGTCTGTCTGTCTGTCTCGGTCTCTTTGCTTTAGCTTATTCTCTTGTTCTCTGTCTGTCTGTCTGTCTGTCTCGGTCTCTTTGCTTTAGCTTACTCTCTTGTTCTCTGTCTGTCTGTCTGGTCTGTCTCGGTCTCTTTGCTTTAGCTTACTCTCTTGTTCTCTGTCTGTCTGTCTGTCTCTATCTCCCTATCTATCTTGCCCGCCCCTCTTTCTCAATCTGTCTTCCTTTATTTGTCTGTCTGTATGTCTCCCGCCCCCCCCCCCCCCTCTCTCTCTCTCTCTCTCTCTCTCTCTCTCTCTCTCTCTCTCTCTCTCTCTCTCTCTCTCTGTTTCTGTCTATTTCTCCCCCCCTCTCTCTCTCTCTCTCTCTCTCTGTTTCTCTGTCTATGTGTGTTTCTCTCCCTCCCTCCCTCCTCTCTCTCTCTCTCTCTCTCTCTCTCTCTCTCTCTCTCTCTCTCTCTCTCTCTCTCTCTCTCTCTCTCTCTCTATATATATATATATATATATATATATATATATATCTTTCCGTCTGGAATTTATTGATCTCGATGTCAATTCGTACCTTTTCACCAGACCTTCCGTCGTCACCTCGTCGACCTGACGGGCCCCGCGGTCCCTGAAAACAAGAAATATGAACACGTGTATGTAAACACTGGACCACTTCACCTGAGATATCGGTTCACGTTTACAGGGAGTGACTTAACATTTCACATTTATATTTAGGATTTTAAATACATGTTACTTTTACTAATTATAGTTCCTATAATTACTAACAACTGACAAAGCAAATGCAAATCAAAATTGGATGTTTGATGAAAGTACCATTCAATTTTGTTATAGGTAGAATACAATCATTTTTAACTTCTGAAATAAATTTATATTTTATATACATGTAAATACTATACTAAAAATGCGTAAATTGCGACAAAAGCATTAGTTTAACATTTTTTTTATTTCATACATGCTAAATTGATATTTAATGTGTATATTTTACGAAACGTTTTATTGTATTATTTTATTCTTTGCATCTAAGAAAACAAACTGAGGAAGAGCGCCTAGAAGTTATTTGCTGAACACATTATCCACAAATAGGTAAATAATCATGGATTCTTACCACCTGTCCAGGAGGTCCCCGCTCCCCTTGTTCACCCTTGGAACCTTTTGACTACAGAAGAAAAACAAAGTAACGCAATTAATATTAGTGTTAAATATAACTGTTTTTGATACGTGGCTTTAACAAAAACATTTATATTAGAAGAACAAAATACATTTAAACATTCTAAAACACAGTTTGGTTTAATACTAAATGTTTCCGATGATATTTCTGATATAAACTATAAATATAAACAATATTTTACACATGTGATTATATACTGAAGAAAAACAATTCCAGTTCTTTTTTATACATTGTCAGTATTCATCATATTCTTTTAAATGGTCTAAAATACCTTCGGAAAAGGAAAAAGGCATTACAACCATACTGATATCATACAGCATTATGAATTTGA
Source organism: Gigantopelta aegis (assembly GCF_016097555.1). NCBI lineage: Eukaryota > Metazoa > Mollusca > Gastropoda > Neomphalida > Peltospiridae > Gigantopelta > Gigantopelta aegis. The sequence goes on along the minus strand of NC_054704.1, from coordinate 90,143,382 downwards.
TAGCCCTATGCATCCGAGACTCGGCGATATTCGTAATTCTTCGTAATATTCACGAAGGTGTTTGTCCACCTTATGTGATCCTGTTATTAGAACATCCGACATGTAAACACTTTAGCGAACTAATGGCATACAAACTAGTATATAAATATATAGCAAGTACGTTCTTGTTTAACATTTCTTTACGATACCATAACCAGTTTTTCGTCTATCTGTACCTCACCCACATTCTCCCATTTTCAACTCGCTCATATTTCATACCAATATTCCAGTCAGAACATACTCCACCCCGTCCTTTCTCAAAATCGTGGATCCGCCCCTATGTTTGATATCTCAAACATATTTACCAAACCCTCGCTCAGTATAAGATCTACCAACACCTGGATTAATCCAAGAAGTACCCACATCCCGTCCTACATCAAAATCCTGGATCCGCCCCCGTGTTTGATATCTCAAACATATCTACCACACCTCGCTCAGTATACGATCTACCAACACCTGGATTAATCCAAGAAGTACCTACTACTTGTCCAGCTGAGCCTGGAGGTCCGGGTCTGCCGTCATTTCCAGGAAGTCCTGTTATACCACGAATACCCTGAACCGAAAGATAAGTACTCAATAGAAAACATATTAATAGAAACATACCTAAAAATATCAGTGAAGTAATAGTGATATCCGTCAAAAGTGTCATAAGACTCAAAATAACCTGCTATGTACGACATAGTTGCAGATAATAAAAATCCACATTGAGCTACTATAAATGTTAGAAGGAAGGAAGGAAGGAAATGTTTTATTTAACGACGCACTCAACACATTTATTTACGGTTATATGGCGTCGAACATATGGTTAAGGACCATACAGGTATTGAGAGAGGAAACCCGCTGTTGCCACTTCATGGGCTACTCTTTTCGATTAGCAGCAAGGGATCTTTTATATGCATAATCCCACAGACAGGATAGTACATACCACGGCCTTTGTTACACCAGTTGTGGAGCACTAGCTGGAACGAGAAATAGCCCAATGGGTCCACCGACGGGGATCGATCCCAGACCGACTGCGCATCAAGCGAACGCTTTACCACTGGGCTACGTCCCACCCCATAAATGTTAGAAATGCTCTGAATATAAAGATTGTATTTGTATATATTGTAATTATAATATTTGTCAACAAGACTCTTAGACTATGTTTAACACCAAGGTCACTGCACATGTAGGTATGGTACAGCAGCAATAGGAAACATCGAGAATGTGTGTGTCTGTGTGTGGGTAACTAAATAGCTACTGACCTGATCACCCTTGTCTCCTTTAGGGCCCACAGGCCCCTCACCACCCTTGGAGCCCTTAAAAATAAACATATACATGGCGAATCAATTCCGTTAATATAACATTTCTGTGAATATCTTTATTTAGAAAACTACTAATACTTAAAGCATCCGTCAAAATTGTAAGTACTAAAGTCCTGGGATTACCTTCTGAGTTTCATTACCAATTAATCCAACACCGAGAAACATGCTTTGGAATCATGATCCTGTTATATTTGATGATATTAAACAGAATTAATAGTCATTTTAGAAACGTATCCTAAAAACATACTTAAAGAAGTTGTTAACAAACCCCACAAGAATCATAGTCACGGTTTAATGTCGCTAGTAAGAGTAACAGTGACACAACTGAACAAGACGTCCTCCTTGCAGTGTGTTCACAAGATCTTACCGTCCTGCCGCTAATTCCTCGTCGACCTGGCAACCCCTGTACTCCAGGTGGACCCTGCAAGGCAAAGTATACCACATAATATCAGCAGTCTACGTTCTGTATCAATTGCTTTATTTATGATATTTTTCAGCTTTTAAAGATGGAATCTCAAGTACAGTTTTAATATTTAAACTTTTTTTTTACCCCGTAGCTTATAGCACCATTCTTCTATTATATAAGAATCTTTCTGCACCCTAGATCACAGTCATAGGCAGTTATAATGAAATCGACGTATGCAGAATTCCCTTTAACAAAAGGCGTGTATCGTGCGCGGAAAAATAATCTTGTGGCCCAGCTTTTTGGGGGAAAACATCTTCATTCACATATATAAATGAAGAAATGTCTTGTTTTAAACTAGATAACTTGGTCTAGTGGATAAGCTGCTGGACAATCAAGCTGATGACAGTGGTTCAAATCCCGTCAAAGCTGGCTCACACATTATTTCATCTTTCACATATATCACCCTCTGCCTATTATTCTCATTATCTTAATATATAAAACTTTCCAATATATACATATATATATAAATATATATATATATATATATATATATATATATATATATATATATATATATATATATATATATATATATAGAAATGCTCATTAGTTGCATTATTTGTAATTGATATATATATATTAAAGGCGAATAATGCAACTAATGAGCATTTCTTATAGGTGATGATGATAAGAAGAGAAAACACAATATTCATAATGTTTGCGTTGAAAGTATTAATACTTATAATGCTATTGGTGTCTGTTGTTACTTGTCTTGGTTATGATGGTACAGGCTTCACGATAACACTGATGTTCAGTCCGATGAACAAGGTAATTAAGAGGAACAACACAGTGATGTTGATGATGTTGCTGATGGCGATAGTGATATGGAGGGGGGAATATGGAGTGTCACATTTCATCTACGGATCTAAAGGGATTGATGGGGATGCACACACCTTGAATTTCGAAGAACTCAAAACTCCAGAGTATAACAAAACAGAACAATATAATGGATTTATTTCGTTCTCGTTGAGGAAATATCATTCTAAGGTGGGTGTTTCTGAGTAAGACTGCTAATGCACGTTAGTGCTCTTTTAAAGTTGCACCCCAACCCTAGATAAATCCTGCAACCCCCTGCATTTAAGTACATGTAGGCTGATGTTTTATAGTATATATATAATGTCTGTAATGTCTACCTACACGTGTAACTTACTTCACTGCCTTGCACTCCTGGGGGTCCCACATCGCCTTTAGGTCCACGCCTTCCCTGAAAACATTGGAAACACAGAATCATCACTTAGAAATTAGCTTACAAAATCAGAACAATACCAAATTTTTTTTTTTAAATAATTAAATCGTATGTGTTTTAATACTTCAGTCGCAATTAAATTTTATAGAAGAAAGGAAGAATATTCAGTGACAATTCAACATGTGTAATGATCTACTATTAAATTTCAAAACACATGAAAATTACCATATGTGGTCTAAAGACAAAACAACAACGATCTTAAATAGACCAGCAGCAGAGAACAGGAAACACGTTTAAAGATTGTTTTGTTTAACGACACTGCTTGAGCACATTGATTAATTAATCATCGGCTATTGGATGTCCAACATTTGATAATTCTGACACGTAGTCGTCAGAGGAAACCCGCTACATTTTTCCTATTGCAGCAAGGAATCTTTTATATGTACTTTCCGACAGACAGGGAAGCACATACCACGGCCTTTGAGCAATTGTGGTGTACTGGTTGAAACAAGAAAAAAACTCCAATCAGTTGAATGCATCCACCAAGGTGGTTTGATCCTGCGACGCAAGCACTTCAAGCGAGCACTCAACTGACTAAGCTAAATCCCTCCCCCATATGTGGTCTAGAAACAAAACAACAATGGACCTTTGATAGACCAGCTGCGGACGACTGGACAGAAACGTGATCAACACAACAATGGACCTTTGATAGACCAGCTGCGGACGACTGGACAGAAACGTGATCAACACAACAATGGACCTTTGATAGACCAGCTGCGGACGACTGGACAGAAACGTGATCAACACAACGGATCAGTCCTATGACCATTCTCTCAAAACCACGTGTAGAATTATATGTTCTGTTTTAAACAAGTTAAACATTATCAGAAATTACGTACGTCAGACCCATCCTTCCCGTCGTTTCCTGGCAACCCTGGCGTACCAATTGGTCCTGGAGGACCGGGGAATCCTTGCGTTCCTTCAGTACCAGGAGGCCCAGGTTGTCCCTAAAATGAAATGTCACACGAAATATGCTTTTGTTACAAAATACAGAAATCCGAAAGGAATTCAGTTATATGTATTTATTTATTTATTTACTTGTTTATTTATTTATTTGTTTATTTGTTTATTTTAATTATATGGCTTTGTATCATTCCTTGACTATGTATGCCTACACCCAACTCCCCCCCCCCCCCCCCAGCCTAACTAAACAAAACATACATTTAAAAAGGTCAAACTGTTGCGTTGAGATCGTTTCCTATTTAGAAATTCTGCAGAAACAAAGGGGTTCTGAATGTGTCCCACCACCACCCCCGAGATGTAAATACCTCAATACAACCCCAGAGTATAAAATTTAATAATAATAATAATAATAATATAATAATAATAATAATTTACCGATCATGTGTGCAAACGTGTAAAAGAATTAACTTGAAGATTATTCTACACAGCTAATTAAATACAATTATCGTTGGTCCAGCTATATCCTTGTTTATGGTAGATATTTGGAGGCTATATCTTCTATATACATTGCATCACTGACCAAACTGATAGCTGATGCTATTCCATATGTTGAACTTTCGCATACTTTTTTTCATCTCTTTAATGAAAACGTTGCACATTGTTTCATCGTATTAGATGAACTGACGGATTTGACAGCTGGCGGTTGCCATGGGTGGGGCAGGATATGATCACCTTTGGCGAATACCTAATACCATCACTATTCTTGACTGTTTCATGAGTGTATGTTATGACGGCTGTATGTATTCCAATGAGTTCTGTTCTATGCTAGGTTTGATTTGGTAAACTAGTCTGGGAGTGGCAGTCTTCTTTCAGCGGTGCAGGAAAGGTATACTGTCTAGTAACTGATCTCCTCTGGAGTGGATGTGATCACGTCCTTCCATAGATGAGGCACTAGACATATATACTCTTCAATAAAGTAGGGGAACTCTAATAATGATAATTTACAACTGTCAAAATTGTAAGGTATATTAGCTGTGGGGAATGGTTATATGATAATACTGAATTAATTGGGCAAACATTACAACCGGTAGTTCAGAATTACAGTAGGTTTATGATCTTGAAGGACGATTGGGGTCAGAAGTGAAATTTGAAAGTTGACGTTTTTTAATCAGTAAATCACACATTCAAACAATAAACATGACTAAAAACAAAACAAGAACAACTGTATGATCAACAGAATGAAAAAGATTGACAGAAATAATGTTGCACAGTGATTAATCGACCTTCTTGGAAATTGTCAAAATCGAGAATGACACCCTACGCACGTGTACGGGGCAACTGCGTGGTGCATGTGCAAACTATGGAATGTGTTTCGGTGTGTTGATACACAGACTTGAATGTTCTTTACTAGGATGTCTGTGGTCAGAGCGTATGTTCTGTCTAATGGTTGATATTAACATTAATATTTCAGGTTCCCCTACTGTTTTTGAAGAGTATATTTATGGAATCAACCACTATTTTGCTAAATGTCCATGCAATTCTATATTGTGCAGACATAAGGTCTTGATCGCGGTCAACGGTTTTGTCGTTCAGATTAATTCGCGGACACTGTCATGGGTTTCCGAGTCGTATAACGGTATATACTTACGATGGTGCCGTTATATCCTCGAGGGCCTCGGGGGCATTTCACATCACAGGCTGGCTTTTCCTGTGGAAACAAAAATAAATCCAAATTCATTTATACACAGTTAAACTGATGTTTCAGTGTATAATAAAGATAAATTAACGATCACAAGACTAAATATCGGTATTGACAACATGAATGATCAGTAACATGAAAAATATTAGGAACTGAAATTCATACATGATCCGAAGTACTTTAAATGTGAACAAATTACTAATTATTCTCGAAATTTATAACTATAGTCCGTCCCATCCTACAAACAAATGTTGTTGTTTTTTTGTAAATAATTTCAGTTTGCTTTGACGTAAGAAAAAAGTAAAAGTGTTTTGGAAATAACAAAAACAAAATTGTGTGCAATTTAGAAAACAATCGTCTCAGAAATAAATAACTTGTAGTAAATTCCATAGTATGAAAAAGTTTTCCCTATGGGGCGGACTATAAATATATGTTGCTGTTCTTTCTTATGTTGTTTTTATTAATTTAAAAACGAATGTTTTTAATTTATTATCCACAAATTTGGTTTAGAACTGGTTCAGGACCAAAACACACGGATGGGTAAAATAAAATAGATTTTGAGTAATTGAAAGTAAAAGCAAATTTGGTTTAATAGATTAGATCATGCGAAAACAATGTTAAGTTTGGTGTTAAGAGTTCCACACTCAGGCTTTATGTTGCAAACACGATCATTCTTGTTAAAAGAAGACATCGACAAGATAAATATTCATCAGGTCTCGAAATACGACAACTTGGGGTGAACAAAAATATACCCTGATTGTGGCTCCAGGAGATCGATTTTTCGATCATCGAAAATTCATATTACTATATAAATTCGACATTCTATTTTGGTTTTTCACACTTTAAAAAAAACGAGAACAGAAAATCACTATTTCGTAATTTCGATGAGGCGATCGACAGGCGAACGATTGGTTTGATCACCTCATATTTCGAGGCCTGAGATACACGAGTTTCGAAATACACTGGTTCCTAGACGGTTGTTACGCTTAGATTGCTTCCTCATCCATCTTGATTATGTCGTGAATAAAAGAGAAAAGAAACAGTCTATGTTAGAGCAAGCGACATGCATTGAGGTTTACTGACGCAAAGCAAGCAGCGCCCTCTGCTTAACTCTACCTGCTCGAGCGGTTTTTTCCTCCGTCGCGGCCGTGGCTGGGGAAATACAAGACGTCAAGATTATATAAAAATGAGCATGCAAAATAAAACGAAAGCCCATTAGCTGAGGAATCACAGGTCTAAGCAAGTATCAAATTGTTGGGTGAGGATGAGGGTGACGTTCCTCAGGGAAGAAGGTCCCCGAAGAGTAAATTATTTCGAAGTGTTGGCTTCGTGGTGGGAAGGAGGCAGGATATTCAGGATAATAAATATGAGGCATGTTCAGGAGAGTAAACGATCGCAGTTACTCGTTAGACTGGTTTTTGCGCCTAACGTTGGATGAATGTGATATGATAGAAAACGATGGTACCAGTGAATTTTTTTTTATCGTGAGCGCTTGACCTCCTGAACACGCGCCAGTGGTGAAATGCAGTATTGAGACAGGAAAGTACGGTTGTTATGTAAGGTTAAAAAATGTGAGTCTAAAGAATTGTACAATTAACTATTGGAATCTGTTTTCCGAGGCGATGGTTTGTTCGTCTGGTGTCTAAAACCTTGACTGTGCCGCTGTATAGAGGTCACAACCACCTTATCTAGGATAGCATTTGGAAGAAAAAGGCACAGGCAAGTTACGAACTTCATCCTTGGATAAGACACTCGCTCCCCACCCCCCACCCCCACCAAAAAAACACAAAAAACACACACACAAAAAAACCCAAACAAAAACAAACAAACAAACAAACAAAAAAACAACAAAACAAC